>NW_020257670.1:492841-495034 GCF_003255815.1 Theropithecus gelada
CAAAATAATAAGAGCTATTTATGACAAACCCACAGCCAATATCATACTGAATGGGCAAAAACTGGAAAAATTCCCTTTGAAAACTGGCACAAGACAGGGATGCCCTCTCTCACCACTCCTATTCAACATAGTGTTGGAAGTTCTGGCTAGGGCAATCAGGCAAGAGAAAGAAATCAAGGGTATTCAGTTAGGAAAAGAAGAAGTCAAATTGTCCCTCTTTGCAGATGACATGATTGTATATTTAGAAAACCCCATTGTCTCAGCCCAAAATCTCCTTAAGCTGATAAGCAACTTCAGCAAAGTCTCAGGATACAAAATTAATGTGCAAAAATCACAAGCATTCTTATACACCAGTAACAGACAAACAGAGAGCCAAATCATGAATGAACTTCCATTCACAATTGCTTCAAAGAGAATCAAATACCTAGGAATCCAACTTACAAGGGATGTAAAGGACCTCTTCAAGGAGAACTACAAACCACTGCTCAGTGAAATAAAAGAGGACACAAACAAATGGAAGAACATACCATGCTCATGGATAGGAAGAATCAATATCGTGAAAATGGCCATACTGCCCAAGGTAATTTATAGATTCAATGCCATCCCCATCAAGCTACCAATGAGTTTCTTCACAGAATTGGAAAAAACTGCTTTAAAGTTCATATGGAACCAAAAAAGAGCCCGCATCTCCAAGACAATCCTAAGTCAAAAGAACAAAGCTGGAGGCATCACGCTACCTGACTTCAAACTATACTACAAGGCTACAGTAACCAAAACAGCATGGTACTGGTACCAAAACAGAGATATAGACCAATGGAACAGAACAGAGTCCTCAGAAATAATACCACACATCTACAGCCATCTGATCTTTGACAAACCTGAGAAAAACAAGAAATGGGGAAAGGATTCCCTATTTAATAAATGGTGCTGGGAAAATTGGCTAGCCATAAGTAGAAAGCTGAAACTGGATCCTTTCCTTACTCCTTATACGAAAATTAATTCAAGATGGATTAGAGACTTAAATGTTAGACCTAATACCATAAAAATCCTAGAGGAAAACCTAGGTAGTACCATTCAGGACATAGGCATGGGCAAAGACTTCATGTCTAAAACACCAAAAGCAACGGCAGCAAAAGCCAAAATTGACAAATGGGATCTCATTAAACTAAAGAGCTTCTGCACAGCAAAAGAAACTACCATCAGAGTGAACAGGCAACCTACAGAATGGGAGAAAATTTTTGCAATCTACTCATCTGACAAAGGGCTAATATCCAGAACCTACAAAGAACTCAAACAAATTTACAAGAAAAAAACAAACAACCCCATCAAAAAGTGGGCAAAGGATATGAACAGACATTTCTCAAAAGAAGACATTCATACAGCCAACAGACATATGAAAAAATGCTCATCATCACTGGCCATCAGAGAAATGCAAATCAAAACCACAATGAGATACCATCTCACACCAGTTAGAATGGCGATCATTCAAAAGTCAGGAAACAACAGGTGCTGGAGAGGATGTGGAGAAATAGGAACACTTTTACACTGTTGGTGGGATTGTAAACTAGTTCAACCATTATGGAAAACAGTATGGCGATTCCTCAAGGATCTAGAACTAGATGTACCATATGACCCAGCCATCCCATTACTGGGTATATACCCAAAGGATTATAAATTATGCTGCTATAAAGACACATGCACACGTATGTTTATTGCAGCACTATTCACAATAGCAAAGACTTGGAATCAACCCAAATGTCCATCAGTGACAGATTGGATTAAGAAAATGTGGCATATATACACCATGGAATACTATGCAGCCATAAAAAAGGATGAGTTTGTGTCCTTTGTAGGGACATGGATGCAGCTGGAATCCATCATTCTTAGCAAACTATCACAAGAACAGAAAACCAAACACCGCATGTTCTCACTCATAGGTGGGAACTGAACAATGAGATCACTTGGACTCGGGAAGGGGAACATCACACACCGGGGCCTATCATGGGGAGGGGGGCGGGGGGAGGGATTGCATTGGGAGTTATACCTGATGTAAATGACGAGTTGATGGGTGCAGCACACCAACAAGGCACAAGTATACATATGTAACAAACCTGCACGTTATGCACATGTACCCTACAACTTACAGTATAATAATAATAAATAAATTTAAAAAAAAAAAAAAAAAAAAAAAAA
>NW_020257670.1:495110-528279 GCF_003255815.1 Theropithecus gelada
AAAAAAAAAAAAAAAAAAAAAAACATCCTCTGAGAGAAAAGCTAAAAATGGCTTCAGTTACATTATGAAGGCTTTAGATTTACCCTAAACATGAATGTCCTGTGAGAGATTTACATACTGAAATGCTAAACTGAAGAAATAATTTTTCTATGTAAATTTTCCAAACTACAATAAAAGCTCACAGGTTTATCAATAATAATAATAACCAATTATCCACTTAACTAGCAATGGAAAAAATATGGGAGCATAGTATAGCCTTATTGGATTAGATTTTCAGTCCATATAATACAGACTTTGTTGCCAAAAGTCCCATGAGAAGTCCTGTAAGAACATGGAAGATATTACCCTTTATCTCAGCTCTCTGAATAACTATTTATGACCTTTTCATTATTTTCCCAGAATCCTGTATAGCAGTATTACTTCTTTAACTAATCAATTTAATGCTATATTACCTTCCACGTATGAAAGTTATCCTCTTAATTTGCTCAAATTTAACTCAATAAGATTTCCAAAGATACCCCCCTTTTTAATTTTGGGGACTTGGTAGCATTTAGTGTTCCTTTTATCTCCTTTTAACTTAAGATTCTAGTCAATTCCCTTCTAAGTATTAACCTTTCTAAAACAAATTAAAATTTTAAAGTCTATCTTCAAAGACTATTTATCTATCTCCACTTCATCTCTTCCATCATTTTATTTCCCCTAGTCTGAAGCTCCTAAATGAAGATAAGTTAATATCTTTCATCTGTGGGACAAGCCACTGAGTAATGGTTCTGGAAAAAAATGCAATGGACTCTAATGAACTCTTCCGGTTATTTTTCTGTTAGGCATTTTCTAGATATCTTCTGCATCTGGAGAGAACCTAAGTTGTGTTCTCCCAGCCTAGTTTTTTCCTAAAGAAATAAGACTGAAGGGACTCTAAAAAGTCAATGATATTCAGCTTTTTGTCCCCAAAACCTACATGTATATTTCCTAATGATACTAGCTCACCTTTGTTGATGGATTGTGTTTGCCAGGTACTTAGCTGAAATCTTTATGCCCATCATTTATTTAATCCTTATAACAGCCTTATGGGTATTTATGAGGGACTAACATTTATTGAGCCATTTATATGTGTCAGGCACTTCTTTTAAATGTTTTACAAACACTATCTTATTTAATCATTGAAACAAATTCATGAAGTAGGCATTTCCATTAGCACCTTCTTAAAAATGAGGAAACCGAAGCTCTCCTGAAGTTGAGTAAGGTCACACACTGCTAATAACAGAGAAACCAGGATTCTAACTCAAGCCCATTCTATTAACCAGTATGTTGTACTGCCTCATTCATCAAATGATGAATAAATGAATGAAAACATAAATAAATGAGTGGTAAGTGAATGACTGATTAAATTACCAGCTAAGAATAAGTCATAGAGAATTTGTGGGCATTGTAATGTATGACAGTTGGATTATACCATCAAAGCTAGATTATACTATCATTCAAAATCCTTTTATTTCTAGTACTTTGTAAAATTAGTAGCCCAAATTAATTATTTCAAAAGCTTTTGCTGCTTTTAAGATTTATGAAACCTATTCAAATGCCTGACCTTTTTTAAAACACTAATAATCATGGAAACACTCTACAAAAAATTAGTAAACTTTGTCAGTCTTTTTCTTTCTGAGAAAAAAACACTGATTCTAACCAAGCTATAAAATATTGAAATTCTCAGCAAAGCACTACATATCAGTTAGTTTAGCTTGCATAATACTACTATGAAGAATATTAAACACATTAGAAATCAGAGGTGAAGAGCATGTGTACAGAAATAAACATTTTTAAAAGTGTTGAAGTCACTATTCGATTAATGTCTAATGAACACTTCTATTCCATATATTTGTTTATTAATTTCCTAGGTATAAGTTTATTTCAAAAAAATACACTATAGAAGTTATTTTGTTACCTCTTTCCATTTGAATAACAACAAAGAAGGAATCAATATGGCCCTGAGAAGATCTAAAGAAGCAACTTCAAGAAGTAAAAGAGCATGTTACTTTAGTTTTCTAGCACTCCTAGCTTTCCTAATGCCAGTTACAAATTCAAGCCATTTCATTCTCCTGGAAGCCATACAGATCTCTAAACTACTGATTTGGCATTAATTTATCAACCCATATTGTGTATTAAACTTCACTGAAAAGCTATGAAGCACTTCAATCAAAAGTTAACTTTATTATGTGGTATTTTCAGAAATGATGCATGATAATATTCTAAAAGACAGTTTTCAGTTTGGGCAGCAACTTTGTTCTACTGAGATTCACTGGGATCTTCGCATAGGTGCAAAGAATTTGAATGTAGGTAGGAAACTTCAGATTATCTAGTCAAAAACTTTACATGTGAGAAAACAGTGGATTTTCTCTAGGTCTTTGTCTAGTTAACGGCAGAGCCGGAATGAGACTTTGGGGTCTCCTTCATATTTCAGTGCACCACACTGACTCTCTACTGTGGACTGACTTGTATCACTCCAAAATCTGTATGTTGAAGCCCTAACCCCCAACGTGACTGCATTTGGAGATATGGCATTTATAGAAGTAATTAAGGCTAAATGAGGACATAAGGATGGGATGCTGATCTGATAGAATTAGTGTCCTCATAAGATGAGATACCAGAGAGCTCTTTCTCTCTCTACCATATGAGGAGAAACTGAGAAAGTGATCATTTGCAAGCCAGGAAGGAAAACAACTCTCACCAAAAACCATACTCTGCCAGAACCTTGATCCTGGACTTTCCAACATCCAGAACTATGAAAGGATAAATTTCTGATGTCAGAGTCACCACGTCTATGAGATTTTGTTATGGTAGCCCAAGCAGACCAATATACCCTCCTCCTCAGTTCTTCAAGACTTCAGGCCACCCTACACCTCCAGAGAACAGAATTTCCAGCAATAAGCCAATAACCCAGTACTAAAAGTTGCCAGAAGAGAGCAGAAAATGTACAGGGCTAGCTCATCTATACGTGCTTTTAATAAATGTTAGTTGAGCACCAACCGAATTTGAAACACCATATAAGACCTGGGAAGGCAATAGTGGATAAGCGTCTACCCTTATCCCCAAGGACCTTAAAATCTGATGAGGAAGCAGACTTGAAAGAAAGAAGATTTTTTAATAGTGTGATTAAATAAGTAGGCATGCATTTATAGAGCATCCTGACTGAACCGTGCACTGTGTTAAGCACTTAGGATAAATCAATGAACAAGACATACTTCCTGGTCTCAGGGAGTTTACAGCCTAGGTGAAAATGATATTCACACAGGTCTTAAATTTGGATTTATTGATGAAACTGTATTTCTATTTATTTCATTTCTTTGCAATCCTGTATATTTTATTTTATGAATTTAAAAACATTACTCTGAGATAGGTCAGAGAAGTTTGCCAAGATTATGTCCATAGACTTACAGACTATAGCACTCCAATGTGAAATAAATAAGACATTCTTAAGCAACTCACTTTTTGTGCACAGTAGCAGATCCATTCCCACAATTAAATGCCAGGATTTGTATACATTTGAGAAGATTCTTCGGGAAACAACTATAAGACAAAGGATGTCAATTTATGATTATATATATTGAAGGTCACTAGAGTCATGGTCATATCCTAACTCTGAGAACGGTCAAGAGCATGCAGACAGTGGGGCTAATGAAAAATTGAAAGACACTGAGAGCACTGAGGAGCTTCAGGCTGTACCCACTTGTACCAAAGACAGCTGCATCCATTTCTCAGTCTCTGTCACTTTTCATGCCAATTAGGCAAATACAGTGGGGATTAATCTACTGTGTCATAACAGCAGATCACTGCTCCTCCAAATTAGTAAAAATGAGAGCTGACAGTATAATTTCAGAGATAAGAGGGACTTTCAAAATCATGTGGTCCAACTTCATTTCATAGATGAGAAAATTGAAGATTAATATATAATTATGTGACTTACCCAAGGTCATCGAGCTTATTACAAATGCAGCTGGACCTAGAAGTTAAATCTCCTAACATCAAAGGGAATGATATCGCTCTTCCATTAGGTCTTCATAATGAACAAGTGACAGATATCAGTACAGATATTCCCATAAAATTAATAGTCATCAATATTTTAATTACCTTTGTATATGCGGATGTGAATAATACAAAGTTAGTAGAAAAACTAGGGTAAACAAAAAAATAATTTAGTAGAAAGCAGAAATTTAAGTCTACAAAACTTCAAATGGGATGAGTGCACCAATATATACCACAATTTTTATCTGACATTTTATTTAAACTTTTAAAAATTAAATCATTAAATACTAACAAAAATCATATTTATTCTTAAAGTGCATCTTTTTAATAGGATCACTAATTTCTGCATAACTCTCTCATGCTGAACTGTATTCCTGAAGCTCGATTTTGATTGTACAATTTCCATTTTTACCTGTAAAACAAACATAGTGTTGTCATTCAGGTTTTCCTGGCCTTTCGCCAAGAATTATTGAACTATAATACTTGAATAAACTGAATAGATTCCAATACAGTATATAAGAGCAAATGATATTCTAGGCTTTTTAAAGAAGAATAAGGATAAATTATATTATGTATTTCTTCCAGACAACTTTCAAAGCCAAATACATTTTGATTTATGATATCCTTCTGAACATCAACTTTCAGAGCCTCCTACTTATTCACATGTGAGACTTACTGAAGTAACACCAAGTTCCCTGTTTAAAGTTCTATTTATTCCTCTGCTGTCCTCTGTGGTACTTCAGCATGGTTGTGTGAGTGGTACCCAAAGTGATGCATGTCACCGTACATCTATCAAGTGTAATAAGGTAAGTAATTCTGCCCAAACTGCTTTCCTCAAACTAGCACAGTAACCAAGTCCTCCTTGTTTAAACAACATGCTAAAGAAGAATATTTGCAGATGCTTATACTCAATAGCCATATGCTTTAGTTGTGGAAATAAGTAACAAAAACTAAAATCTTTATCATTTGGAGATCTTCCTCCAAATATCCTGTTATTTCTGGAGTAATATTTGTGAAGAGTAGTAAACCATATATGGCCCTTTATGGTCTTAGTTGTTATTATTATTATTTTGGTAGCTTAATAGTCACTTAAAAGATTGATGTGCATGTAAGCTTATAGTTGTTATTATTATTATTATTATTTTGGTAGCTTAATAGTCACTTTAAAATGGATATGCATGACAGCTTATGAGTTATTTGGAAATACACACAGGACCCTTCCCATTCATTTGAGAATAAGCCTTTGAAAAATCTCATTTTGAATCTCATTCATCCATATATCTCTTGCCGTCCAAATGTTCTGTGACATATTATGAACACAAGTCTCTAAGCTAATTTCTTTTCTAGTGTCCTATTTGGTGCCCAGCATAGTATCTGGTGCTTACATATTTTATTGAGAAAAGAAATGTTGAAAAAGAAGGGATGGGTGACCCTCCTGGGGCTGAGATATGAAAAATGGTTATGAATTAATAGGGTGGTTTAGAGGGAAAGAACTTTCCAAGCAGAGGCTACCAGGATTACAGTGCACAAATCTTAGGAAGTGAGTATGAAAACAGGTTAAATTACTCGATGAACAAGATTTTAGTAGGGTCCTCCGCATCCATTTGTGGTTATCAAATTCAAAATATTTGTAGAAAAATTCTAACCCCTCACTACTTTGAGGAGATGCCTTGAAAAAGAATTAGAAAGGTGGATTAGTCCATTTTACACTGCCATAACAGAATACCACAGACTGAACAATTTATAGAACAGGAATTTATTTGGCTTATAGTTTTGGAGGCTCAGAAGTCCAAGAACAAAACATCTAGTGATGGCCTTCTTGCTGCATGATCCCATGGAAGGAGGGCAAAGAGAGGGCAAGAGAGAGCAAGAAGGGGTTGAACTTGTTTATATAACAAACCCACTCTCATAACTAACTCCCATAATGCTAACCCACTCTGGTTTTAATAGCATTAATTCATTCATAAAGGAAGAGCCCTTATGTCCTAATTACTTCTTATTAGGCCCCACCTCACAACACTGATGCATTGGTGATTGCATTTCCAACATGTCAACTTTGAGGGACACATTTAAACCACAGCAAGAGGTGAGTGCATTTCATAAACCTTCAGAAAAGAATGGTCAGAAATACCATCCAGTGCTTAGATCTATTATTTCATATAGTTCACTAACCATTCATGTGTAGTTTTGCTTTGTTTTGTTATTTTGTTTTCACAAAAATGGAAACACAATCTATAGTTGTTTTCGCCTGATTTTTCATTTAATATTATATAGCGAACAGTTTTTCATGTCAAGCAAAATACAGATTTTCAATATTAGCTTTGTGTTAAAAATTATCCCATCAAATAATTCTAATACAAATTCTTCAACTAGATCTCAATTTTTAGACATGTAAATATTAATAGTTTCAGATTTTTTAAATGTTTACTTGACGTGGTTTGGCTCTGTATCCCCCCCAAATCTCATCTCGAGTTGTAATCCCCATGTGTTGAGGGAGGGACCCAATGGGAAGTAATCAGATCATGGGAACAGTTTCCTCCCATGCTGTTCTCGTGATAGTGAAGGAGTTCTCATGAAATCTGATGGTTTTAAAAGCGGCAGTTTCCCCTGTGTTCTCCCTCTCTCTCCTGCCAACTTGTGAAGAAGGTGCCTGCTTCCCCTTCACTTTCTGCCAGGCTGTAAGTTTCCTGAGGCCACCCCAGCCATGTGGAACTATGGGTCAATTAAACCTCTTTTGTTTATAAATTACCCAGTCTTAGGTAGTATCTTTATAGCAGTGTGAAAATGGACTAATGCATTATTGTTTTATTATAAAGGATATTGTAAAGGACACAGATGAAGAGATGCATAGGGCAAGGTATGGGGGAAGGGGTACAGAGCTATCATGTCCATAAAATATTATATGAATTTCTTTATCAGCCATGTGTGAGACAGCCCAAGGAAATATATTACATAGTAGAGTTTTACTATACCACCACTGCTTCAGAGAATTTTGTTAACAGGAAAGATCTAGTTTAAAGCAGCCACAGAAGCAGTTAGTGCTCTGCTGTATCTCTTTAGATCTCTTTACCACGTTCATGCGTGCCAGCTACTGATGTGCTTTTTAATCCTCATGGCCAGCTGTGAGTCTTTGTTGGGCTTCCTTCATGCTGCTGGAACCTGCTTTGTGCAAAAGGAAAGCCAGAAGTGCTTGGGGATTCACTTCCCCTCACCCCAGGGATAACCTTAACCAAAGACCAACTTGTTAAGTGTATATAAATACCCTAGCTTCCTTGCTTCCCCTTGGAAACTACTCCAAGGCGTGGTCTACTCTATGTTCAAGATTCCCTGTGGAGCTGGACCATCATTCCCTGTGAGTCCTGCTTGCCTGGCCTCCTTCCTTTCCCTGACCAATTTCCCATTACAATAAAACGTTCTGGGAACGTTTTCTAACAAATCACACTTCACAGAAGTCCCTGTACCACAACTGGCTTGTAAGAAAGGAAGAAGACATTTTGGTTGTGAGAGTTCAAAAATAAATTCTTTAAAAAAATATTTTATTTTTGTCATGAACCCTTAGTCTAACAGAATACAATATATATTTCTTCTTTGGGAATTTGTATACTATGGCATTGTTTCAGTTTAATCAGCCGAAGAAAAAGTAGAGAGCCAAATAGAGGAAGCAATAGTTTGTGTTTTAATGGAAAGCACGCTTATGTGGTACTCAAACATCCCAGAGTCTAGTCTAGGTCTCTGAATAACTAGTTGTGTAAACCTGAGCAAGTCGTTCACCATTTCTAGGCTTCAGAATATCTGCTGATATTCTCTGGGGCTGAAGAACATCTCCAGGGTCTTTAAATACCTATGAAAATATTGCTATCTGGAAAGGCATATCTCAGTGTGGAGTTTGCGTATGCCTGTAATCATTAACTTTCATATTTCTTTGAAGATATCCACATTTCTATCATGTACTTTCTCATTCCAAGCTCATTTTTCTTCTGTCTTGACTTCTAAGGGAGGCCTGTTTTTCAGCCTTTGATGAGTAGCAGATTCTATCCCTACTGCTATAGAAAATTCATCATTCATGCCCCACTGCGAATTTCTGACTGTTTCACTCAACATATTACCAACCATGCAGCGTCAAAGCTTAATATGCTCAGCAGAGCAGTCATGCTTGCAGTAGACCAAAAACAAGAAAAACTGGATCTGCCTCACATATATTTGTGGAATCTGAGTTAGCAGAGTGGGAGAAGAAACAGTCTTTGAGACTAAGAAGCTGTGTCCTCCTCTTGTGTTGTTTAGAAGCTGCAGTGTATTAATGAGGAAGCAGAGGAAGGCCTGAGAGAATTCAAGTTTTCCCTGTAGGGCAGCAGACTCCTTCATTTTATTTAATCATGAAGCACAGTCCAATTTCTCTGCAAACAAATGGATTTGGAGAGGTGGCAACTTCTAGGTGGGATTAAGGAATTTAAAAGAAGCAAATCCGACCTCTATTTAAAACTGAAGCTTCAAGACAAAGCACTATATACACCCACAAGAGGGAAAAGATTTACAAATATGATAATAGCAAAAGAATGGAGAGAATGTTGATCAAGTGGAACTCTTTTACACTATTGGTAAGAGTGTAACTTGTACAGCCACTTTGGAAAGAACCATGCCATAACCTGCTGAAGTTTAGTAGATACACATTTTATAGATATGCCTTGGGTAAATACGTACAGAACCCTTGCACAGAAACGCAAGTTCATAAAAACATTGTTCCTATTCATTAAGAATGGGTAACCCCTCAAATATCCAAAGGTTCATTGACAAGGATATGGATAAACAAATGAATAAACTAGTAAATTATATTCCTCCACAATAAAAAGGAATAAACCACATCAAACAAAACTTTAGAAATGAATATTTAAACATACTATTGAAGTCAGGTAGCGCAATGCTACCTTTGTTCTTTTTGCTTAGGACTGTCTTGGCAATGTGGGCTGTTTTTTGGTTCCATATGAACTTTAAAGTACTTTTTTCCAGTTCTGTGAAGAAAGTCACTGGTAGTTTAATGGGGATGGCATTGAATCTATAAATTACCTTGGGCAGTATGGCCATTTTCACGATATTGATTCTTCCTATCCATGAGCATGGAATGTTCTTCCATTTGTGTCTTCTTTTATTTCATTGAGAAGTGGTTTGTAGTTCTCCTTGAAGAGGTCCTTCACATTCTTTGTAAGGTGGATTCCTAGGTATTTTATTCTCTTTGAAGCAATTTTGAATGGGAGTTCACTCATGATTTGGCTCTCTGTTTGTCTGTTATTGGTGTATAAGGATGCTAGTGACTTTTGCACATTGATTTTGTATCCTGAGATTTTGCTGAAGTTGCTTATCAGCTTAAGGAGATTTTGGACTGAGACGATGCGGTTTTCTAAATATACAATCATGTCGTCTGCAAACGGGGACAATTTGACTTCCTCTGTTCCTAATTGAACAGCCTTTATTTCTTTCTCTTGCCTGATTGTCCTGGCCAGAACTTCCTATGTTGAATAGGAGTGGTGAGAGAGGGCATCCCTGTCTTGTGCCAGTTTTCAAGAGGAATGCTTCCAGTTTTTGCCCATTCAGTAAGATATTGCCTGTGGGTTTGTCATAAATAGCTCTTATTATTTTGAGATATGTTCCATCAATACCAAATTTTTTTTTCTTTTTTTTGAGACGGATTCTCACTCTGTTGCCCAGGCTGGAGTGCAGTGGCCGGATCTCAGCTCACTGCAAGCTCCACCTCCTGGGTTTATGCCATTCTCCTGCCTCAGCCTCCCGAGTAGCTGGGACTACAGGCGCCCGCCACCTCGCCCGGCTAGTTTTTTGTATTTTTAGTAGAGACGGGTTTTCACCGTGTTAGCCAGGATGGTCTGGATCTCCTGACCTCGTGATCCGCCCGTCTCAGCCTCCCAAAGTGCTGGGATTACAGGCTTGAATACCAAATTTATTGAGAGTTTTTATCATGAAGGGCTGTTAAATTTTGTCAAGGGCCTTTTCTGCATCTATTGAGATAATCATGTGGTTTTTGTCTTTGGTTCTGTTAATATGCTGGATTACATTTTTCAATTCGTGTATGTTGAACCAGCCTTGCATCCCAGGGATGAAGCCCACTTGATCATGGTGGATAAGTGTTTTGATGTGCTGCTGGATTCAGTTTGCCAGTATTTTATTGAGGATTTTTGCATCGATGTTCATCAGGGATATTGGTCTAAAATTCTCTTTTTTTGTTGTGTCTCTGCCAGGCTTTGGTATCAGGATGATGTTGGCCTCATAAAATGAGTTAAGAAGGATTCCCTCTTTTTCTACTGATGGAAATAATTTCAGAAGGAATGGTACCAGCTCCTCCTCATACCTCTGATAGAATTTGGCTATGAATCCATCTGGTCCTGGACTTTTTTTTGGTTGGTAGGCTATTAATTTTTGCCTCAGTTTCAGAGCCTGTTATTGGTCTATTCAGGGATTCGACTTCTTCCTGGTTCAGTCTTGGGAGAGTGCATGTGTCCAGGAATTTATCCATTTCCTCTAGGTTTTCTAGTTTATTTGCGTAGAGGTGTTTATAGTATTCTGTGATAGTAGTTTGTATTTCTGTGGGGTCAGTGGTGATATCCCCTTTATCACTTTTTATTGCATCTATTTACAGTAACCAAAACAGCATGGTACTGGTACCAAAACAGAGATATAGACCAATGGAACAGAACAGAGCCCTCAAAAATAATACCACACATCTACAACCATCTGATCTTTGACAAACCTGACAAAAAAAACAAGAAATTCGGAAAGGATACCCTACTCAATAAACGGTGCTGGGAAAACTGGCTAGTCATAAGTAGAAAGCTGAAACTGGATCCCTTCCTTACACCGTATACAAAAATTAATTCAAGATGGATTTGAGACTTAACTGTTAGACCTAAAACCATAAAAACCCTAGAAGAAAACCTAGGCAATACCATTCAGGATATAGGCATGGGCAACGACTTCATGTCTAAAACAACAAAAGCAATGGCAACAAAAGCCAAAATTGACAAATGGGATCTAATTAAACTAAAGAGTTTCTGCACAGCAAAAGAAATTACCATCAGAGTGAACAGACAACCTACAGAATGGGAGAAAATTTTGGCAATCTACTTATCTCACAAGGGCTAATATCCAGAACCTACAAAGAACTCAAACAAGTTTACAAGAAAAAAACAACCCCATCAAAAAGTGGGCAAAGGATATGAACTGACACTCCTCAAAAGAAAACATTTATACAGATACAGCCAACAGACACATGAAAAAATGCTCATCATCACTCGCCATCAGAGAAATGCAAATCAAAACCACAATGAGATACCATCTCACATCAGTTAGAATGGCAATCATTAAAAAGTCAGGAAACAACAGGTGCTGGAGAGGATGTGGAGAAACAGGAACACTTTTACACTGCTGGTGGGACTGTAAACTAGTTCAACCATTGTGGAAGACAGCGTGGCGATTCCTTGAGGATCTAGAACTGGAAATATCATTTGACCCAGCCATCCCATTACTGGGTATATACCCAAAGGATTATAAATCATGCTGCCATAATGACAAATGCACATGTATTTATTGCGGCACTATTCACAATAGCAAAGACTTGGAATCAACTCAAATGTCAATCAGTGACAGACTGGATAAAGAAAATGTGGCACATATACACCATGGAATACTATGCAGCCATAAAAAAGGATGAGTTTATGTCCTTTGTAGGGACATGGATGCAGCTGGAAACCATCATCCTCAGCAAACTATCGCAACAACAGAAAACCAAACACCACATATTCTCACTCATGGGTGAGAATTGAACAATGAGAACACTTGGACACAGGAAGGGGAACATCACACACCAGAGCCTATTGTGGGGTGGGGGGAGGGGGGAGGGATAGCATTAGGAGATATACCTAATGTAAATGATGAGTTAATGGGTACAGCACACCAACATGACACATGTATACATATGTAACAAAGCTGCACATTGCGCACATGTACCCTAGAACTTAAAGTATAATAAAAAAGAAAAATAAAGAAAAATAAACTTACTATTGAATGAAAAAAGCACATCTCATAAGACTATAAACTGTTGTCATTTTTGTAAAGGTCAAAATCAAACAATGCAAAACTAATTAAACAATGAATTGTTGAGAAGTGTCTACATATACAATTTTAAGTACTATTTAAGAGAAAAATACAAAATCTAAAGTAGTCATTATTTCTAGGTGGGGGTGATCAGGGAGGCAGAGAGGCAAGAGAGCAACACATAAATAAAAAAATTCTATTAGTATTGTTCTAACTCTTACATGGTTGCTGGTTTCATGAGAATTCACCTTATCATTACGCTTCATAATCCTCATATGTATTTTATCATGTTGTTTTTTAAGTATGAAATATTTCCTAAGAAATAAATTTAATTAAATGAGAATGCAACTCAAAAAGGAATGTAAAACAGAGCAAATCAGCAAAAACGGACTCCTTTCTTGAGTATCCCATTGGCATTTGTGGGCATTCTTTAATGTGTCACTTTCCAAATTTATCCATGTACTTTGGACCAGGGGTTGATCCATATGGAATACTGCCTTTCAATTCCTTCATATTTAGATAAGAAGAAGAATTCCTATTCTACCAAACCCACCAATTTTCTGAAAGAATAAAATTCTTTTGTATGAGTTGGTGAACTGAGAAATGTTTCATAAGTGTTACATAGAATTGTTATCATCTTCCCAAGTCTACCTCAGGAGAAAGTTTGAGGACAAAAGTCAGGAAGGAGAAAGCCCTCGAGAATCTTAAAGAGGGATAAAAAGGGCAATGGTCTAAGAAAAACTAACTTAAGAAAAGACTTAATTCAGACATGATTGGTAATTGATCCAGAGCCTTTGCTTATTTTTTTCTCTCATTTATATTCTCTTGATTCTTATAGAAATTTAGCAGATTAAAGAAAAGGACAATAAAAAAGCAAAACAGTTTCTATGCAGTTTCTGTTAATTATTAAACTAATTTGACAGTGAATACTAATACACACCCCAGGTACTTTATAACTTAATTTCTCTGAAGCCACATACCCACCACCTGTATGATCATTATAAATGAAAAATTCTGTGAAGTCAAGTTAAATAGATGTAATTTAGAAATCTGGAGTTTTATCATTGCTATTAGCATCAAGTGTCAGAATCAAATATATAATTTTCATAATATTTTCATAAAATGAAGTTAAGAATTCAAAAGATTATAAAAATGCATTTTAACATATTTTCCAAAAAGTTTTCTTGATGCCAAGAAAATTAGTCAAAAATTGAAAAGCCACTGAAACAATTTTTAGACATTGTTATCTCTCTGACAATAATTTGTTGACTATTTTTCTTTCTCAGTTGAGTGGATTGAATTATTTTACACAATTGACTACCTGAGTAACTTGACATAGTCTTTGTCTTCTTGCTTCTAATGACAGCCCAGCATGACCATAACACCTTGACCAGAGCCACCCAAATGGCCTGTTTTGAGGTTATCCCAAGCACATTTATCATTAGTAAAATAATTGGGCTGTAAAATAATCACATCCTGATTTCTTATTTAGGAAGATGATTAGCAAACAGTTACACAGTTGCAGTGGACAAGCAGAAGCACAGAAATATTCAATGACTTTCTCAAGGTCACACAAGGACAAAACCAAGAACAGAAAATAGGTTTCCTACCCTTCAGTCTAATGAGATGTATTTCCAAGTCTATATTGCCTTCTTTACTTATTCACAGAAAAGGAGAAACCCAATTACCATAAGTATGACACTTTGAACTGGATTTCAGTTCATTACCCAATGACCAGAATACAGAACAATTTTTTTTCTCTCTTTCCTCTGGTTTGTGCACGGGGCCATTGGGAGTAAACACTTTTTATCAAGTCCCATCTTCCTACACAAGAGTGTGAGAGGTGATGAGACAGTCCTGCTGTGAGTGGCCTGCAGCTGTTTGGCTAAGTGTATTGGCATCTCTTCTTCAACCTAGTTTTAACTATCTGAAATTCTGGGCAATAGTCCAGTCCCATTATGTGGGTTCTAGGATTTAAATTAAATGTGAGAGAAAGAGGACTTCCATGACCTCACAGCTAAGCCATAGTCTCTGACTCAGTTTACCAGAGGCCTTGCATTTCCAGGAGTTTGAGCTACATGAGCAGCTATTAATAACTACAAGGAAACTGTTAATCACTCTCCAATGTAAAGGCTGTCTGAGCTGCTTTAATTCAGCACCTCTCCCAGTTACAAGTATAAGGAGTCTGCCTACCACTATACCATTAGTTATCAGTTCCTTGTTTTTATTAGACACTAAGTATAGGGATATCCACAGTGGGCAATGTGATGAGCCCTGAGTATATTCCTATGGAACAGACTGATATTAGCCCTGCTGGTCCACCAACAGTTCTAGATGCAGTTGAGTAAGAAGCTTACCAGACAGCATGAGGGCAACAGCTGAAAGAGCTCCAAGATACAAATAATGGGAAGTGCTCAAAAACTAGGAAGTCTGCAAGTAAAGACCTGGTTTCCATGTGGTGTGATGCCTCTTACTGTGGTCTTTTCCAGGCCCATCCACTTGACTCTTCCCAAGCAGTAGGCTCTCCTCTTCCCATAACAGATGCTATTGGTGTCTCAACAAGATCCCCTTATATAAGCCTGGTCTGTGGGTATTGGATGCAGATGGCTCACTTCTGAACCCTGCCTATCTTGGAGATATCTGGGAGGTCACACACCAACCCCTAGTAGCTCATAGCCAGTGGATGATACCATACCATAATAGGTGAGCCCAGTAGATGCTGGCCACACAAGCTCCAAAGTTCATTTCAATCAGGATGAGACTATGCTTCACCTGAACTCATATTTTTCTTAGTTTCTTCTGGTGTACCCTGCTTTCCTCATTTCCTTACAGATTCCACTACTGGAGAGCCCTCCTTCACTAAATATTTGCATAAGAATCCTCTTCTCAGGCTCTGATTCTAATGGGCCCAATCTTAAAACATTTCCCAAACCAACCTTTCAGAATTAGCTCCGAGGTCACTAGTACTCTTCTCTGGTAATCTCCTATTTTCTTTTCCGCAGGTGAAAATTCTTTTGTCCTTCTTTGTTTTGCCCAGAATATATCTTTTCTTTCCTTCTTCTATCTTCTTCACAACCCCTGTTTCCTCCTATATTTTTCCTCTAATATTATTCCTCTATTATTCTATTATTTTCTTATTCTTCCAGTGGTCCCATATACCCAGAGAGCTTATCATTAGCAATTAAAAAATCTAGCTCTCTCTTTTTCTTGAAGGCAGAAAGAAAAAGATGTTTTCTTACTTCATTGGAGGGTTTATCTTTAAACCCTCTTTCAGTAACATCTTTCAGTATTGTTATGAGACTTAAAACCTACAGAGAACTGGTACATAGTAGGATTATAACAAACGGTAGCTAATAGTATTACTTTATCTGCATATGCTAATCACTCCAATTCCATCAGATAGTGAGGACCTTTAGCTACCAGGTCAGCCTTGCCAGGTCTCTAATGATTGAAAAAAAAAAAAATAACTAAATGTACATTAGGACCTTTGAATATCCAGATTTGTTCCATTTCCTCAATTCCAGTAATGTGGACTCCTGGGAATGGAAGACATTTGAAATCTGTTTAAGCTTCATCTGTCCCCTCTCTGAAACCAGAATCAGTTCCTGTATCTTCAGTTACTAGCTGTGATCTCACCTAATCCGAAAGTGTCACAGAACGTATACATTGTTATCCCAATGACTAGTACCACCACTGCTCAGAAACCATATGAAATACTTACCCCAATCTGATCTAAATATGGAGCACTAGCCATTTTTTCTCAGAAACTTGCTTTATGAATAATTGCTTCCCTTCATCATCTGTCTTATTTTATGCCATTCTCCCCAGTGACAGACTATTAAGCTGCTGGTCAAATTACTACATGCAATTGACTATATGTACTATATACTGTATGATTACAACTACATGGCATTGAGGATGTAAAAGATCAGTGGTTACAAGGAGTTGGGGTGGGGAAAAGGGGAGGAATGGATAGGCAGGGCACAGAGGATTTTTAGAGTAGTGAAAATACTGTATGTACTAGAATGATGAATACACATCATTGTACAATTGTGCAAACCCATGGAATGTACAATACCAACAGTGAACCCTTGAGCTAACTCCAAACTTTAGGTGATTATGATGTGTCAATGTAGATTCATCAAGTGCAACAAATGTACCACTCTGGTGGAGGATGTTGAAAATTTGAGAGTCTATGCATGTGTGAGAGCATATGGGAAATCTCTATACCTTCCTGTCAATTTTGCTGTGAACCTAAAACTGCTCTGAAAATAGTATTTCTTAAAACAGAGAGTTGTACATTTATCCAACATGCCTGGATCACAAAAGAGAGATAAAGAAGGCTCTATAGCTGTCATAGGATTCAATCATGCAGTGATTATAATGTAGGTAGGATTCCAGAATACTCTCTTGATCCTATTAAAGACATACCAAAAGAAGCGATATCCAGATATGAAACTACAAGATGATTGAAAGCTACAAGGGCTGAAAAAAATATGTAACCAAACATGCAGCGTTTCTGGCTCCAGATATTTGAGTTTGCTGTTTTTTCTAACCACACTCCATAAAGGATAGCACAGGTATTGATACCAGGCGATTATGCTGAGGAGCCACCACCAGGCATTCTTGATGTCTCTGTTCTTCAGGCTGTGAATGAAAGGTTCAACGTGAGGGTGACTGTGGTATATACCATTGAGGCTACCACACCCGTTCTTGGGGGAGGTGAGACAGCCAAACTAAGGTATACTCCAAGGCCTGTTCCATAAAATAAGCAAACAACTGACAGGTGAGAGCAATGGGTGGAGAAGGTTTGCTTTATACTTCCCACCTTTTATAGTGTTATGAGGATGGAGAACATAATTTGAGTATAACAGTAAAGGAGCCCTGAGAATGGACCACAGAGATGGCACCAATAAAATGCATTAATGTGTTATTGGTGACAGTGTAAGAACAGGAAAGGTGGAGAAACTGAGAAGGGTCACAGAAGAAATGAGGAATTTCTACATTTGCATGAAAGAACTGTGACACCATCAAACTATACAGCTGGGTTTCCAAAAGACTGATAAAAAAAAGAGAGAGAGAGAGACCAGAAGCAGGAGGCCACAGAGGTGGGGATTGCTGATCCCCGTGTAGTACAGGAGATGACAAGTTGCCACAAATGGGTCATAGGCCATCACAGTCATGAGTAGATTGTGCTAACATCCAAAAATAATTGTAAAAGGCATCTATTTCAGACAGCTCACATATAAAATGATTCTGCTGTGAGTTTGGATGCCTACAGTTATCTTTGAAATCATGGCAGGGGTGAAACCAATGTCAGCTAAGGACAGGTTGAAGTTCATGGGGTTGTGGAGGTGAGGCCAAAGCTGACAATCAGAAGGATGTGAGCAAGTTTCCAAGCACTGTGACTAGATGCATGGTTCAGGGACAGCCTGAAGAGGAAAGGCTGCAGTTTCAGGTCATCTAAGAAGTGTAGGAGGAAGAATTCCAAAACACGAGGTAGATTCTTTGGTCCCATGTTGCTGAGACACATTTTTCACTTATTTCCTTCTGTGATACTCATCTTTCCTTTACGTAGACCCAAGATTCTGACTTGTATCATTTTCCTTCTCTATGAAGACCTTTTTAAAAAACAAAACAAGACAAAACAAAACATGTTTTGCAAGGAAGATCTACTTGCAACCAATTTCTTCAATTTTTGTTTGTATGAGAAAGCCTTTCCTTTTGAAGGACATTTTCATAGGATACAGAATCCTAGTTTGGTAGGGGTTTTTTTGCCTCAATCTTTTAAATATTTCACTCTACTCTCTTCTTGGTTTTATGTTTTATAAGAAGTCAGATGTAATTATTATCTTTGATCCTCTGTAGGTAAGGTATTTTTTCCCTATGGCTTCTTTCAAGATTTTTTTTTATATATTTGATTTTCTGAAGTTTGAATATGATATGCTCATGTGTCATTTTTTGGTGTTTATCTTGCTTGGTGTTCTCTGAGCTTTCCAGATCTGTGGTTTGGTGTCTGACATTAATTTGGAGAAATTCTCAGTACTTATTACATCAAATATCGCTTCTGTTTATTTCTTCTCCTCTGTTATTGTCATTGTATGTATGTTACACCCTTTGTAGTTGTTCCCCATTTCTTAAATATCCTATTTTCGTATTTTTGGTTTGAGTTTTGAGTTTCTTGTTCAGTTTTGTTTTTCCTCTGCTATTCAGTTTTGGAGTTTTTTGTTGTCATATCCTCAAGCTCAGAGACTCTCTCCTCAGCCACATCCAGTTTACATTTTTCTATTAGAGCCCTTAACATATTAATTATAGTTGTTGAAAGTTATCAGTCTAGTAATTTCAACATCTCTGCCATATCTGATGCTGGTTTTGATGCTTGTTCAGTCTCTTCAACTGTTTCTGCCTTTTTTATGCCTTCCAATTTTTCTTTCAAATCTGAACGTGATGTATTAATACAAGTTGAATACCAATAAATTGGTATTTAATGGTATATAGAGAGGGGAAGTTTTCTACTCTGATTGGGTATCCGTCTTTTGGGAAGCCCATGCCTCTGTATTGTGAACTTCATCAGTGCTTCTCTGTCTCTTTTCCCCATTAGGTGGGACAGAATGGCTAGAATATCATCTCAGTTAGATTCCACTCTAATTAAATTCCAGCAAATTAGGCTCTGGTAAAATAGTTTCTCCTCAGGGTAGGCCTTATTAAGAAGAGCAGAGTGCTCTGGCATATTTTTAAATGATTCCTTTTTCCCTCCCACCTGCTGGAAGTGTTATAGGAAAGGGGTCCAGATCTAGATCCCAAGGGAGGGTTCTTGGATTTCACACGAGAATGAATTCAAGGAGAGTCGCTAAAGTGAAAGCAAGTTTATAAAGAAAGTAATGAATAAAAGAATGGCCACTCCATAGACAGAGCAGCCCTGAGGGCTGCTGGTTGCCCTTTTTTATGGTTGTTTCTTGATGATATGCTAAATAAGGGGTGGATTATTCATGCTTCCCCTTTTTAGACCATATAAGGTAATTCCTGACATTGCTATGGCATTTGTAAACTGTCATGGTGCTGGTGGGGGTATAGCAGTGAGGATGACCAAAGGTCACTCTCATTGCTGTCTTGGTTTTGGTGGGTTATAGCCATCTTCTTTACTGCAACCTATTTTATCAGCAAGGCCTTTATGACCAGTACCTTGTGCTGACCTTCTATCTCATCTTGTGACTTAGAATGCCTTAACCTCCTGGGAATGCAAACCAGTAGGTTTCAGCCTCATTTTACCCAGCTTCTATTCAAGATGGAGTTGTGCTGGTTCACACACCTCTGACAGAAGTACAAAGATATTTACATGAGGACCTAGTAGAGCTACTGGAGGTGAAACTCACAAAGTTAGAGTCCCCCATGATTCGGCCCCCACCCCAGGGTCTTGTCCAGACTTGTTCACACCGAGCCCCTAGTGATACATCGATTGCCGTTCAGGTTGTCCTACCCCATCACTGCTTCTGAAGGAATTTCCTGGTTGTGGGTTTCTGTTCCGGTAAGTTGTGATTATCTGTATCTGACTGTCTGTCTCTCCAACTTGGGGAGACACTGGTTTTCCCTGTGATCTCACTTCTCTGATGAATCTAAGAAGAGCTGTTGATTTTTCATTTTGTTGAGTGTTTCTTTTGTTGTCAGGAAGAAGTGGTGACTTCTAAGCTCCCTGCATGCTGGGCTGGAAACCCCCAAAAGACTTTCCAGCATATAAAACTTCACAAGGATTCCATTATCTCATTACCTTGCCACACACTGGAACATCTCTTGTAAAACCTATCTCAATAGGATATTAGAGTCAGTTATATCAAAATAAATTCATATTGGAAAAATATGTTTTCTAGGTAGAAATTCTCATGCCAATTGACTAACTTCTTTATCAAGTTCAGCTCTTTGCATTCTGAGCTTGCTACTTTGGAAAAAACACAATCATTTATGCAATAATTAAAAATAAACAGTGAATATTTTATAGATTTTATTATCTAATAAAAATAGATTTGCATATAATAATTATTCTGAGGATGCTGTCAAAATCAGACCTACCCGCCCCAAAAGCTGTCACTTTCTAATTAATATGACCCACAATACCTATATGTACAGAGATAACTTTCCACACTGTTTTATGGCCTTGATTTACAAAAAAAGTCACCTCCTTTCCCCAAGGAATCCCTATTTTCCCTCAGTTAATTTATATTTTCCACAATGAAAATTTCAAAGTTTAAAAACTATTCTCTGTCCTAGTCAATTTCACTCTGTGATATTAAAAAAGAAACGCTGGAGCTTAAAATAAAATCCCCAACAAAGATAATATTTAGCATTTACCTACGCCATACATTGAAATTCCATTTCTATTTGCAAAATAAAGTGGAAAATTGAAAGAGGTTTTCCATTAATTCAGGCATTAAGTCCACTTATGCTAGAACTTTCTAGCTAATTGAAGCAAACATAGCTTTTAAAGATAAGTCAATAGAAGCCTGACCCAATATATTACCATAAAGTGCATTGGGTAGATGTCACAGCAGCAGATGTTAGGTCTATTTAATCCTGAGTCTAGCTCAGCAGTGGGTAATGCTATCATTAATCCACTGAGAGCACACACCCCTCAGATGATAATTAGAAAGGAACTTTTTTTAAGTATCTATAATTACAGTGACACTCTCAATAGCCTTAATTATGGAAATAACTTTCACATTAAATTCACCTGCTTGATAATATACAGTAAAAGTCTATTTCAGCTAAACTATGTTGTTTGTTAAAGCATTAGTGCCTGAGGTTCAGCTATTCTATGTGTGAATATTAGAGCCATCATCTCTAGAGTTTCAATTCAGATTAAAAGCTGGTATTAATTTGACTAGAGTTAGTGCTGTATGCTCAGCATGAAAAATACATCTCTAGGAAAAAAGCTAGAAGATCCCAAGTAACATTCTAATCTCGGGTTTATCTCCTATTTTCATCTAATGCCCAATATTTTACCCTATCCAGATTCTGTAAGGCGCAGAGCAAGGAAGGAGGCTTCCTGCTCTTCTTGTGCTAAAAAGAAATCCATGAGTTCGATACTGATTGCTAATATTCCTACTCATTTTGATCCTGATAAAATAATACAATTTGTAATTCCCAAGATACTTGTCAAGATCCCAGAAGGAAAATATGTACACATACATACACATAAACACATACATACACACACATAAACACATATGCACACACTCATACAATGGCTAATAATACCCTAATTTCTCTGTATCAATCTGGCTCTGTTCCACATGGAAAGGACTGGGATTCACATTTCTTTGTCTTTCAGAGACCCTAAGCATGACATAGTAGTGCATTATCTTCTAAGTATTCAATAAACGGTAGACACTGAAAAATGTTGAAAGCAGTGTATTGCTTATAAAGAGAGATAAACAGAGACATCTAAGAACTGTGTGGTCCTTGCCTTCTCATTTTTCATTCTTCATCTTGGTTTGGTCCACTCAAAATTACTTATTAATTATTCAGTGAGACTAAGAATTCCAAGTTTACTCTTCTAGCATTCATGAAGCTAATCACTCAAATTAGCTTTGCAAACTACTAAAAGGATATTTTCTCCTTTGCTGTCATCCCTGTCACTGTGAAATTTAAAAGCAGTCCCCAAATCTTTAAGGTAAAAAGAGAAAGAAGAGGACAGAGTGATTTATTTTCCTTTATTTTCACTCAAAATTTCAGCTAAAAATGGCAAATGAGGACAAACTCATGTTACAAGTCATTGTTATGAAGGTGACTTCATTCTGATGAAAGTTGCAAATAGACAGAATATATTAACTCTGTCTTGAACTTTAAGACAACTCTCTCTCTCAGCTGTAGTCCCGGTGGTACAGAGTTGAATGCTGGGAGATATCAGCTGTTTCAGTCCTCATTAAATTTTTGGCCACAAGCCATTGAAATAAATTCAATAAGCCGAAGTCTTGGAATTTGCATTCATTCTTTAAACAAAGACTTTCCTGAACAATGGAGTTTTTAGTACAATTTGCTCTCTTAACTGTAGAAGGTTCATAGGGAGTTCACAGGGAAGAAATTAATTGGGCTTGCTATTGTTTTTTTTCTCTTTTCCCATCCCCAATGTATTAAACATTTCTGTATACCTCAAATGCTACTGTCCTTCATTTGGTAAAATTTAATTCAATTAAATTTTACAAAGGCACAGAATAAAAAATAATATTAGAAGAGCAGTCAATTCTAATAAGAAAAATATTATACAACTATAAGTTGCTTATCAATTTCTACCCTCTAGTGCTTGTAAGCTTAGTCATGCCAAGTCAAGAGATATGTTACCAACTGGTCTTTGATGAGACTTAAATAATAATCTAGCCAATCTGATTCTATATCATTTCTTAGAACAGAGAAGAGTGCTATAGATTAGATTTCTTATAAGGATGGCCTCTATGCAGTAGGAGAAAAGCTAATTTGTACAGGTATCTATGTTCTCTATCAAGGTTACTTATCATTTATTTCAAGCACCAAAATAAGAAAATGGTATACAAATAAAGATCCTTGGTGGAGGAAAAACCAGCCCAGAATAGGAAAACAACCAGCACTATAAAGTCTAGCTCATAAAAACAAAACAAATGCTGTATTGGTGACTGTGGTACTTAAAAAGAAATGTAACTTACAGGAATGTTCACCATGGCAATAGTATTGACACTTGTAATATCTTTTAAGAGAAACTAAAATGTAAGCTTTTTCTACTCACTTGCTACCTTCTTTGCAGAAGACATTCACAGAGCATAGCCTATACCATTCGGATGATATTACTGCCTTCTGGCTTGTATTGTTTCAGTACTATTTTATTACAGTGAGGTAGAAAGAGTGCCAAACTTCAAGTGAGAAAAAGTGGGTTCTAGTCCCAGCTCATTTACTAGTATTATGGTTTGGATGTTTGACCCCTCCAAAAATCGTGTTGAAATTTGATTCCCAATGTTGGAGGTAGGGTCTAATGCGAGGTTTTTGGGTCACAGGGAAGATCCTTCATGAATAGATTAATGCCCTTTCCTCAGTGATGAGTTCTTACTCAATTAGTTCCCATGAGAGTTGGTTGTTAAAAAAGACTTCGCACCTCCCCTTTCTATCTCTTGCTTCCTCTCCTCACATATGATATCTACACACACTGGCTCCCCTTATCCTTCCACCATGAGTAGAAGCAGCCTGAGGCTCTCACCAGAAGCCAAGCAGATGTCAGCACCATACCTGTAGAGCTTACAAAACTGAGATAAGTAAACTTCTTTTATTTATATATTCCAAGCTCCAGGGATTCCTTTATAGTAACACAAAATAGATGGAAACAACTAGCCTCGAGGTCTTGAATAAGCACCTTTTCTGAACCCCAGCTTTCGCATACCCTAAGCAGGCCATTTGAGATAATAAATGTGAACACACTTTACAAAACTACTCATCTCTGTATAAATGTAGGAATTATCATGGTGATGAACATGCAGTTTATCACCATTTTTTGAACATATCAGGTTTTTAAGAATAGGGATGGTCCTAGATCTTTTCCTAGAAACTTCCATATAACAAATCAGTGAACAGCTGTTAAGAATATACCAAGTAACTCAAAAATCTCTTTTGATCCAAATGTAGTCAAGTTGGAAGGAAACTGAAACATCATTTGATCCAACCCAATAATCTAATAGATCAGAAGACTGAACTCAAAACTGACTCACCCAAGTAACTCATGAAGGTGGTGCAGAAACGGAACCAGCCAACATGCCTCCCAATGTCCTCATATCTGAATCACCCAGACTAGATTGGGGCAGACAGGCTTCACTCACAGCAAAGATACTGCAAAAAAAGAAGTATGTTTGTGATAAAAGGAGGCAGTCCCAGTCTCCATGAGCAGCAGACTTAAAGTAGTCTTGTGAACATTTTGACAAAACAGCTCTTTTTTGAATAGACTATCATTCTGAGGATTTGTCAACTATTGAAAGAGGCAGGGTAAAGCATAGGCAGTGCACAGTGAGTGATCTGACCACTAGCTAGATTTTTAGATAAACAGAATAGGTGTATTAGTTAGGGTTCCCCAGAGGGACAGAACTAATAGGGTTTATGTATATATGAAAGGGAGTCTATTATAGAGAAGTGACTCACAAAATCACAAGGTGAAGTCCCATGATAGGCTGTCCATAAGCTGAGGAACAAAGAAGCCAGTAGTGGCTTGGCCCAGGTCCAAAAGCCTCAAAAGCAGGGAAGCTGACAGTGCAGCCTTCAGTCTGTGGCTGAAGGCCCAAAAGCCCTTGGCAATACACTGGTGTAAGCCCAAGAGTCCAAAACAGAAGAACCTCAAGTCTGATATCCAAGGGCAGGAGGAATAAGAGGAGGCATCCAGCATGTGAGAAAAATAAAAGCCAGAAGACTCAGCAAGCCAACGTATCCCACCTTCTTCCACCTGTTTTATTCTAGCTACTCTGGCAGCCAAATGGATGGTGCCCACCGACATTGAGGGTGGGTCTTCCTCTTCCAGTTCACTGACTCAAATGTGAATCTCCTCTGGCAACACCTTCACAGACACAACCAGAAACAATACTTGAACAGCCATCTAGGCATCCTGCAAACCAATCAAATTGACACCTAATATTAACCATCACAATAGGGGTTGCCAAAAGAACAAATGAAAAGTGGAATTTTAGGTCTTTCCCTAGAAGACCCTCCACTTCAAACCTGATTAGGAAGCTACATTCAAGAGATTGTACTTGGCATGCAAGTATTAGGAAACACAGGAATGGAGGATGTCCCATTGTCTGTCAGGCACTGAGGCACATTTTAGCTTTCCCAACTCAATGTCCCTGAAAACAAAGTCTTAATGGCCTTTCTTGTTTTCCCTAAATATTCATCTTCAAGAACATTATAAGAGGCAGGCCTCTGGAAAGCCACAGTATCTCTGATTCAATGGACTGTTTATGGGAGAGTTTCAAGGACAAAAATGATGACAGGCAGGGTCAGGAGGAAGTCATCTTCTGGCAAAGCAGAGCAGCAGGAGCTGGGAACAAGCAGTCAAACCCCAGGTTGGAAGCCTAATATGTTTCCCCTCTCTCATCCTTCCAAAGTCTTCATACATATCAGTAGTCTCTCACCGACCCTCAGCAGCCTGTTTAAAGCCAAGAGGCAGCAGGGGAGAGCAGCACATATGTTCCGCTATTAATATCTAATTAATTGACACAAGCGCTACCCAAGGAGCATAACTTCTAGATGCAGAGAAGGCAGCACAAAAGTGACAGCAAAATGTCATCTCTGACCATGCCCTCATTGGTATAGAGAATCTCCTGGGGTGTCCAACAAATATTTTTGAAAGGAGCCTGGGGCTTTGTGGGTTGCTGAGACTTTATGATTCACACATGCAAAGACCTTCAGGTTCTCTCTTTCGGAATTAAATCCCACTCTTGAGAATGCATAAAAGAAAATCAACAGTGCCAATAGAACAGAGCACCCAGTGCCATTTGTTCCATGCTTCATTTTTCATCTTCTTACCCTACAGTAGGGTTTAACCTGAAAAATGGCCTGGCATTATTGATGTTGATATATCCAAGTGTTCTTGCTGATATTCCAGCTTGGATAAGAGTAGTGGAAGGAAGCAGAGTTGATAAATGGTAAATTAATGAATCCTGATTTGCTATATATTTATATGTGTGATTGGCTTTTAAAGTTTTTCTTCAGAAGCATTATCAGTAAGTTATTGCCGTCTGCTGGACAGAAGGGAGCCAATTGCTCATGGGTGCTGGGGGAGGACAGAAAGGAGAGATTGCACTGGGAAGGAATGAGAATGACTCAGACCACCCACACGCCTCTGAAGTACTGGAAATAGTATCTTCTGAAACCAGGGGTCAGACTGCTTCTGATGCTTCAAAAAGTTTCCCAAGCCTTTTTCAAGTTGCCAAATTCACTCAGGTTTATGCATTTTCAGGTCATGCTTTAACAACCTAAAAAGCTCAATGATTAACACTTGTTTCTAATTCCCGAATGATTTCTGTTGAAAGTCCATTTTATTTTAATTAATTTTACTGGTTATATTATAGAGGCAAGAGGCTGACAAGACCGACACGCAGCAACTTTCATACTGTCAGAGTTCTTGGAAATCGCATTAAATTTTATCTTGCAGCTACTCTAAACGGAAACATTTCCTTTGTTTCCTACAAACTTGAGGCTTCTCTATTACATTGGATATCATACATACAGGAATACCTCATCAAGATTTGCCTTTCCCATTAAATAAGGCTGGATAAGGATGGAGAACTTGTTACTTAATGCAATAAATATTTATTATTGTAATTATAATTATTGTAAATATAATCACCATGTGCCTAGGAAACACAGTAGAAGGTAAGCATTTATGAAATATAACACTTTCCTCAGAAGCTGTCACTGGAGATGGGGAGAGGACACACTCAGGTTTCCATGTAAAGAGACAGACAAGCCCAGGCAATGGATAAAAAGAGAACATTACCAATGCTTCCCATCGATGCATCAGGAATGATGGAAGGACACTAGGTGGCATTCTAACCTGGGACATTTTTATTTATTTTTATTTTATTTTATTTATTTATTTATTTATTTATTTATTTTGAGAGAGAGTCTCCCCCTGTTGCCCAGGCTGGAGTGCAGTGGTGCAATCTTGGCTCACTGCAAACTCCACCTCCCGTGTTCATGCTATTCTCCTGCCTCAGCCTCCTGAGTAGATGGGACTACAGGCACCCGCCTCTACGCCTGGCTAATTTTTTGTATTTTTAGTGGAGATGGGGTTTCACCGTATTATCCACGATGGCCTCGATCTCCTGACCTTGTGATCTGCCCACCTTGACCTCCCAAAGTGCTGGGATTATAGGCATGAGCCACTGTGCCTGGCCTTATTTTTCATTGTTTTAGATGGGGTATCCATCCCTACAAGCATTTATCCTTTGAGTTACAAACAATCCAATTACATTCTGTATTTTAAAACATGTGATTATTATTGACTATAGTCACCCTACTGTGCCTATCACATAGATCTTATTTGTTATTTCCATTTTTGTAGTACCCTTTAACCACCCCCACCATCCCCCCAATCCCTACTACCCTTCCCAGACTCTGGTAGCCATCCTTCTACTATCTATGTCCATGGGTCACGTTTTAAAGTAAACTTTCCTAAGGTCAAGTTTTTACCTGGTATTTGCAACAGGCTGAAAAATGTGTCCCTCCCCACTCCCAAATATATTCATTTCCTAATCCCTGGACCCCGTGAATGTTATCTTATATGGCAAAAATCAGAGTGGTCTTTGCAAAGGTGATGGAGTTAAGGATCTTGAGACGGGGAGACTAACCTGGATTATCCAGGTGGGTCTTAAATGCAATCACATGTATCTTTATAGGAAGGAAACAGAGGTAGATTACACACACAGTGACTATGGAGGCAGAGAATGAAATGATGCTGCCGTGACTCAAGGAATGCTGATGGCTGCCAGAAACTGGAAAAGGCAAGAAATAGATTTTCCCCTAGAGCCTCCAGAGGAAACATGACCCTGCCAATACCTTGATTTTAGCCTACTGATACAGATTTTGGACTTCTGGCCTCCAGAACTGTGACAGAACAAATTTATGTTATTTTAAGTCACCAAGTTTATTGGCAATTTGTTACAGCAATCGTAGAAAACTAATAAAGTATCTTTGGCCATTATAATTATAACTGGCTATAAATTAGTTTAAAAAGCCAATAGTCCTGGTTACTACTATTTAAATTCCTAAGAAAAGTAAAGAAAAAAATTAACTAATAAACTTTAATTTTAGAGCAGTTTTAGGTTCACAGCAAAATTGAGTATAAAATACAGAGAGTTTCCATATCCTCCCAACCCCCACATACCCCCACTATCAACATCCCCCACCATAGTGACACATTTGTTTCAAATGATGAACTAATATTATCACATTATTATCTCTCAAAGTTATAATTCATGTTAGGATTTACTCTTAAGTTACATATTCTATGTGTTTTGACAAATGAATAATGTCATGTAGAAAGTTATTCTATGTTTACACAAAATAAATGTTTCATACCATATAAATACCAAAGAGGATTTTTCATGATTTCTTTAGAAAGAAGAATAAAAAGCAGGGTAGCTGTTATTTAAATCAACATGAAGAAACAGAGCTATAGTCTTTCTAAAGTTCTTTCTAAAGTGAGGGTTGCGTTTTTATTTAATTTCTTCCAAAGCTACTATGAATAAGAAAGGGTTACCACAAATTTTAAAGAATATATCACCCTAATGAAAGTATAAAATATAAAAGTTTATGAAATATAAGCCATCGGGGGCTGTTATTGGTCTAGTAAGTCAGATTTATTTTTAAGGACTTTCACAAAAAAACAAAGATTTTGAAATGTTATGAAATGTTTTGAAGATAAAATTTGATATAAAGCTGTTTATGGCTCACTTTTGATCTTTCAAAAGTAAGAGGCCTATAAATACCCTTCAAAGCATCATTTAATTTAGAGTTTCTTCACTCTAGATGAACATGAGACTCACCTGGGACTTTCAAATAATGTGCTCAAGTCTTGTCTCAGATTAATTAGTATTTTTTAATAGCTCCTCAAGTGATGCTAATGTTCATCCAGGGCTGAAATACACTAATTTACTTCTCACTCTTTTATTGTTACTTTATTTCTATGGCCTCAATGTTTCTCAAACCTTTCCAAAGAGTTTCTATTTCATCAGAAACAGAGAGTATTCATACTCTAATGATTTTATAGGTAATTATCCTATTCTGTTCCCTAATATTCTGGTTGACCTTCTTTTCAATCTTTTTTTCATACAGGGTCTTACTCTGTCACCCAGGCTGGAGTACAACAGTACAATCATAGCTCACCATAACCTTGAACTGCTGGGATCAAGCAATCCTCCCACCTTAGTTTCTCAAGCAGATAGGACTACAGGTGTGCACCACCATGCCCACTATATATATATACACATACACACACACACACACACACACACATATATATATATATATATTTTTTTTTTTAAGAAATAGGGTCTTACAGAGAGGGAAACAAGAGACACTGGGGCTGACTTGAGGGTGGAAGGTGGGAGGAGGGAGGGGATCAGAAAAAATAACTGTTGGATACTAAGATTAGTATCTGAGTGATGAAATAATCTGTACAACAAACCCCATGACACAAGTTTCCCTGTATAAAAAACCTGCACATGTACCCTCTGAACCTAAAATAAAAGTAAAAATAAAGAAATGGAATCTTGCTATATTGCCCAGGCTAGTCTCAAACCCTGGTCTCAACTGATCCTCCTGCCTTGGACTCTCATGTCTTTTCAATTTTATATTGTAACCCTTTATCGTGGAAGTTTTCTCTCTTCATTCCAAAACTTTTCCTCTCTGATTTACTTGCATACTACATTTATGTTGACTTATGAATTATTCCTAACCAAACATTACTGCATGGCACACAGTAAACAAGTGACAATCTCTGAAGAGTAATTGGTTCCATAAATTCCTGTATGGCATTCATATTGGGGTTGTCTTACTGAATAATGGACTATTAATAAATCAGATTGACTTATATAGAATTGCAATTTTAGAAATGTTCCTGTCATAAACTCAGATCCTAGCCTGAACTTGATATGGCAAATGCTTCTAAATTTCAGACAAATGAAGAATTTTGATAAAACAGAGAAGCTTTACTGGCAGTTACTCAATTCTAGTAATGTTGTAGCTCAGAACTCTTGCAGTTGGAATAAAAATTCTCTTCTTACTTATGACTTTATGTTTTCCTAAACCTAGAAAGCCAGTAAAGTCAGTTGACATTTACCAAATGTGTGTGGTGATTTGGGATTTGTCACAGTAGCTGGGTTTGTCACAGCATAATGATAAGCAGATTCTATAGAAGTAATTTCCTCTGCAAAAGAAAGTCTGGCTTCATATATGTTATCATAGAAGAGTTAAAACATGGCCATATTTGAAATGCACTAATTTTCTTACTTTTAATTCCTTAATGAAAAAAGCCATTCCAATTCAACCTTCAACCTTAAATGGCATTAGGGTCAAGTTTAAACCAAAACCATGTGAACAAATGAATGACTGGCACAAAGGTCAACCTTAACCTTTCTAAATACATGGAGATTAATCTATATTCAAGTGGTCTAAAAAGTATTTAGAACAACAAACATTAAAGTTCAGAAAAGCATCTAAAATTCAGAGCACAGGCATTGTAGCCACCCAGCAAATATGAAATATGTGACCCAAGCAAGCTTTTTAATCAGTCTATTGTTCAATTTTGTCTTTTAAATGGAGATTAGAAAGGGGTAGAGCAAGATGGTGAAATAGGACTCTCCAGTAACTGTCCGTCCACAGAAACATCAATTAGAACAACTACGCATGCAGAAAAATATTTTCATAAGAGCTCAGAAAACCAGGTGAGAGATCACAGTACCTGGTATAACACAAGAGACGCATTGAAGAGGGAAGGAAGGAGTTTTATATTACTTATATTCCCCTTCTGTTCACCTCAAAGACTGACCATCCAATGGGAACAAAGAGAGAAAAATGAGCACAGGACATTGTATTAAACCTCAACGCCAGGCCCACCACAGTAAAACCCAGCACCAGGCAGCCCCTCTTGGCCCCAAACTCCAGGCTGATACCAGCAGACAAAGCCTTCAGACCAATCTCAATGCCAAGTGGAACCACACAGTCCCAGGCTTCATGCTTGAAGTGCACAATCAACCTCTGACCCACCTCAGGGTTCTGCCAGTTGCAGCAAGCCCAGGCAAGCTCCAGCATCACCACAGCTTCAGAGGCGGCAGGATTCTCTTGTGCTCCAACACCTCACCATCTCCAGTGGCCGCAGGGTAATTTTGATTTGCCCAGAATCTCTGGACAAACTTTTGTTGTTGTTGTTGTTGTTGGCAGAGTCACCTCCTATTACCCCGGGCTGGAGTGTAGTGGCGTGATCTCGTCTCATGGTAATCTCCGCCTCTGGGTTCAAGTGATTCTCCTGCCTCAGCCTCTCAAGTAGCGGGGATTACAGGTGCCCACCACCATGTCCCCCTAGACAAACTATTTTTTTTTTAATTTATTTATTATTATTATACTTTAAGTTGTATATATACTTAAGTTGTGCATAACGTGCAGGTTTGTTACATATGTATACTTGTGCCATGTTGGTCTGCTGCACCCATCAACTCGTCATTTATATCAGGTATAACTCCCAATGCAATCCCTCCCCCCTCCCCCCTCCCCATGATAGGCCCCGGTGTGTGATGTTCCCCTTCCTGAGTCCAAGTGATCTCATTGTTCAGTTCCCACCTATGAGTGAGAACATGCGGTGTTTGGTTTTCTGTTCTTGTGATAGTTTGCTGAGAATGATGGTTTCCAGCTGCATCCATGTCCCTACAAAGGACACAAACTCATCCTTTTTTATGGCTGCATAGTATTCCATGGTGTATATGTGCCACATTTTCTTAATCCAATCTGTCACTGATGGACATTTGGGTTGATTCCAAGTCTTTGCTATTGTGAATAGTGCTGCAATAAACATACGTGTGCATGTGTCTTTATAGCAGCATAATTTATCATCCTTTGGGTATAACCCCAGTAATGGGATGGCTGGGTCATATGGTACATCTAGTTCTAAATCCTTGAGGAATCGCCATACTGTTTTCCATAATGGTTGAACTAGTTTACAATCCCACCAACAGTGTAAAAGTGTTCCTATTTCTCCACATCCTCTCCAGCACCTGTTGTTTCCTGACTTTTTAATGATCGCCATTCTAACTGGTGTGAGATGGTATCTCATTGTGGTTTTGATTTGCATTTCTCTGATGGCCAGTGATGATGAGCATTTTTTCATATGTCTGTTGGCTGTATGAATGTCTTCTTTTGAGAAATGTCTGTTCATATCCTTTGCCCACTTTTTGATGGGGTTGTTTGTTTTTTTCTTGTAAATTTGTTTGAGTTCTTTGTAAGTTCTGGATATTAGCCCCTTGTCAGATGAGTAGATTGCAAAAATTTTCTCCCATTCTGTAGGTTGCCTGTTCACTCTGATGGTAGTTTCTTTTGCTGTGCAGAAGCTCTTTAGTTTAATTAGATCCCATTTGTCAATTTTAGCTTTTGCTGCCGTTGCTTTTGGTGTTTTAGACATGAAGTCTTTGCCCATGCCTATGTCCTGAATGGTACTACCTAGGTTTTCCTCTAGGATTTTTATGGTATTAGGTCTAACATTTAAGTCTCTAATCCATCTTGAATTAATTTTCGTATAAGGAGTAAGGAAAGGATCCAGTTTCAGCTTTCTACTTATGGCTAGCCAATTTTCCCAGCACCATTTATTAAATAGGGAATCCTTTCCCCATTTCTTGTTTTTCTCAGGTTTGTCAAAGATCAGATGGCTGTAGATGTGTGGTATTATTTCTGAGGACTCTGTTCTGTTCCATTGGTCTATATCTCTGTTTCGGTACCAGTACCATGCTGTTTTGGTTACTGTAGCCTTGTAGTATAGTTTGAAGTCAGGTAGCATGATGCCTCCAGCTTTGTTCTTTTGACTTAGGATTGTCTTGGAGATGCGGGCTCTTTTTTGGTTCCATATGAACTTTAAAGCAGTTTTTTCCAATTCTGTGAAGAAAGTCATTGGTAGCTTGATGGGGATGGCATTGAATCTATAAATTACCTTGGGCAGTATGGCCATTTTCATGATATTGATTCTTCCTATCCATGAGCATGGTATGTTCTTCCATTTGTTTGTGTCCTCTTTTATTTCACTGAGCAGTGGTTTGTAGTTCTCCTTGAAGAGGTCCTTTACATCCCTTGTAAGTTGGATTCCTAGGTATTTGATTCTCTTTGAAGCAATTGTGAATGGAAGTTCATTCATGATTTGGCTCTCTGTTTGTCTGTTACTAGTGTATAAGAATGCTTGTGATTTTTGCACATTAATTTTGTATCCTGAGACTTTGCTGAAGTTGCTTATCAGCTTAAGGAGATTTTGGGCTGAGACAATGGGGTTTTCTAAATATACAATCATGTCATCTGCAAA
>NW_020257671.1:0-13117 GCF_003255815.1 Theropithecus gelada
ATCTATCTATCTATCTATCTATCTATCTATCTATCTATCTATCTATCATCTATCTATCTATCATCTATCTATCCATCAGAGATTTGACCTTAATTGTGGGAGCAGGACTGGTTAAACAGCCTCTGCATTTCTTCACATTTAATGCTGTAGCATGAAGTCTGCAGGACAGTCAGGAGGGGACAATGAATGAAAAGTGGAGGAGAACAGAGACAAACTAGAACCCAGAAGCATGAGCTGGAACACAGGAGGATGAACTAGGGTCTGTATCAGTCTCTCGTTATCTCCAACTTGGGTGATGTGGGTATCCTGCAGGGGAAGCTGGTGCCCTTTGCCCACAGCTACACACACACCTGGCCTATATCCAGGAGTCTGAGACACTAAAGGATGGTTGGGAGGAAGGTGTAGCAGCCGCTGCTGACCCAGTTGCTGCTGCACGCCACTGAGGTGAGCCAATAGATAAGTGACTATGTGCATGAGCTACAACTGCACCTGGTTTCCCTGCACTGATTTTCCAATGTAGAAACTATATGGCTCCTAACTGACTAAGGCCCAACAAATCTCCAAAAGATCTCTGTGACCCACTCTAATTGGAAACATAGAAGTGAGGGAATTCTGGGAAATGTAGTTCAGCTGGCTGTTTCAATGCTCTATCAGACCAGCAGCTTCTGGATGGTGTGCTATGTAACACGATTGGTGGGTCCCCTGATCCTGGGCCCACTCCTGCATCTCTTTTGTTGGTCTTCTGGTCTGTCTCAGTGTTATGTGGAATACCACACTGGTGGATCTAATACTACCAAAGTCCTGAAATAGAAGTGCTGCCTGAGACCCTGCAGGCTGGAAAGTTAAACTCATACTGGAAATATGCATGTATTCCTATGAGAATGAACCATCGGCCCTTTCAGGATGGAAGGGGCATAATGTTGTGAACTCGCCACCAAGTGACCTGTTGGTCTCCTCAAGAAATGGCACCATATTAGGGGCTCATTGTTGGTCTCCGTAGCTGGCAGGCTGAACATTCTTTAGTGGCAATTGCAAGATTGGTCTTTGTAAGTGGGAGTCCATGCTGTTGGACCCAGGCTTAGCCTCCCTCTCTGCCTCAGTGGCCACTCTGTTCACATGCCTATTGCACCAATACTGAGGTGGCCAAGGATAGAGACTGGCTGATGTCAACTGCCAAGGTCATTTTGTCTGCTTGGTTGTTCAATGCTTCTTCTGAGCTAGATGCTCTCTAACTGGCGTCAATATGTGCTACAAACATTTCATGCTTAGTGCCCACTTGCACACGTCTATCTACATCCCTCTACCTCAGATATCATTGTTTCCAATTTTCCAGACTTTTCCCTTCCAAACGCCTTACAAGCTGAGCAGGCCATTCACCAGTGACCACAGCTTCATAAATATTTTAACCTCAAGCCACTTCTCTTTCCACCCAAGGTGGGTGATAAAGTGCATCACCCAAAGCTCGGCCCACTGGGAGGATTTTCACCTGTCACTGTCTTTCAAGCACCCCCAATCTCCCAAGAGAGGCTATAATGCAGCCAGTGTCCATTTTTGGCTTGCACCCGCATACTGACCCAATCCATTCATAAACCAAACCTTTCCTTCTTTTCTTCAGTTGATCTGATGGAATCCCCATAAAGTTGCAGGCATGAGCTGAAGGAGGGCACTTGTATAACAGTGGTGCATGCCATGGTGGTCTAGGCTACCTGATCTTGCACTTTACTAGTGCCCCGTAGTCCTCCTCATAAGCACTCCTGGAAAGCCCCCTTTTGTCTTTTGATGAATTGTTGCTGGGTCCACCTGACCTTTAGTGGGTCTGATAAGACCCAGCTCATGATAAACAGTTCTAGTTCCATGATCACTTGGTGTTCTGTGGTCAGGTGTTTCATATTTTTTAATTAATTTATTTTTTTGAAACAGGGTCTCTCTCTGTCACCCAGGATGGAGTGCAGTGGTATGATTTCGGCTCACTGCAACCTCTGCCTCCCGGGTTCAAGTGATTAACCTGCTTCAGCCTCTCGAGTATCTGAGATTACAGGTGTCCACCACCATGCCCGGCTAATTTTTGTATTTTTAGTAGAGATGGAGTTTCACCATATTGGCCAGGCTGGTCTCCAACTCCTGGGCTCAAGTAACCTGCCTGCCTCAGCCTTCCAAGGTGTTGGGATTACAGGCGTGAACCACCATTCCCGGCCAGGTGTTTCATCTTTACCAGGGCCCAATAGCATACCAGAAGTTGTTTTTCATAAGGCATGTGATTCTCTTCTGTAGGCGACATGGCCTTTCTCCAGAACCCCAGGGGCCTGCATCATTATTCTCCAACAGGGGGTTGCCGCAGAATCCATTCTGCATCTTTTCCCACCACTCACACCTCCAACACCACACGATCTGCTAGATTGTATGGCCCAAGTGTCAGGCAGGGCACTTACATGACAGCCTGGACCTGATGCAGAGCCCTTTGCTGCTCCTGGGCCCCAGGCATAACTAGTAACCTTCCTTGTCACCTGTTATAGAGGGATGGAGCAGAATCCCTAGATGTGGGATACATTGCCTCTAAAACCCAAAGAGGCCCACCAGGTGTCATGATTCCTTCTTTGTGCCAGGAGGTGCAATGTGCAGGAATTTATCTTTTACTTTTACTTTGGAGAGAATGCCCCAGTATACCCTGAACCACTGGACCTCTAAAATTTTTATGGATCTGGTAAACCTCTAAATCTTTATAGAGTTTATCTCCCACCCTCAGAGTATATGTGTCTTACCAAGAGGTAGCACACTAGTTACCTCCTGCTCATCTGGTCTGATCAACAAAACATCATCAATGTAATAGGTTAATATGATATTCTGCAGGATGTCCAGATGTTTTTACTCTCTTCAGACTAAATTATGACAGAAGGTAGAAGAGCTAATATAGGCCCAGGGCAAAACTATAAATTTATATTTCTTCCTATTTATTTGAATATTTCTGATTCTTTTTTATGATTGAAATAGAAAAGAATGCATTTTCCAAATCAACACCTACACAACATATATTGGAGGCTATATCAATCTGTTCCCACAAAGATATCAGGTCTGACACAGCAACTATGATCAGAGCTACTATTTGGTTCAGCTGGCAGCAGCCTACAGTCATCTCCAAGGATCTATCTGGTTTTTTCAGGCACAAGACTGGTAAATTAAATGGAGATATGATGAGAATCACCACCTCTATATCTTTTAGATCCTTAAGGATGCTAATCTGCATATACCACCACCCCAAGGGGATGTGATAATTTACTATCTTGGCCAGGAGTGGTGGTGGTGGTGGTTTAGTATCAGAGGCTTCCACTTGGTCTTCCCCATTGTAACAGCTCTTATCTCACTGGCCAAAGACACAAAGTAATGGCTGCCCCAACTACCCGATCATACACTTGGAGACTGGGGTAATGACCACTGAGTTCTTGTACCCAGTGAAGTTCCTGTGAGCTGGATCTTGGCCAAGACTCAATTTCTTACCTGGTTCCCATATGTCCCCACTCTCACAGTGGGCCATGATGATGCTTTGGGTCTCTGAGTGTCCATGTCAACTCAGACTCTAGGTCCAACACTCCTTGAAACATCTAAGTATTCCCTTTCTCTAGTGCACAGTTACCTAAATGCATGCCCAGAGGTCTCTGCAGGAGGAAAAAGAAGAATCATGGCAGTGTCCTTTCTCCTAGGGACCCAATCACCTCTTCTGTTAGTGAGTTCTGGAACTGAAAACTGGCTCAAATCTGAAAACTCTACAAGAGATCATGACTTTTTTTTACTGAAGTGACTGCCCTCAGCCTCCCAGATATTTTCAGCTATTACAAGCTGAGTAATACTCTTTTCAATAAATTTTGCCCCTGGAGATGCTCTGTTCTATTAACCATCTCCATAACTCTCCTGGATCAGGCTTCCTGAACTGTCATGCTAACTTTGTCTTATAATAATTGCAACTTCCTGGCTTCTGGAGATTAAGGACCACCACCTGCCCTCTGCTGTCTTGGGTCTTATCATCCATAGTGCTATCAGTGAGCTAAGTTTATAAGGGCTTTTCCTGTTGTCAGTTCTGACCTGCAGAGGAGGCCACTACTGAAATTTTGAGTGATGCTTGCTGGCGATCATCTTGCCAGTGGATTCCTGATGGCCTTGTTGAACAGTATGTCCTCTGAACCTTTCCACAGAATACAGTCTTCTGGTGGGTCTTGTGGTTGTACATAGTGACATGAGTTCCAGCATGCTCACTTCCTTGAGCCTCGAATCCCTCCCTCTGCAATTTGCCGCAGCAATTCTGACATTTCAACTTCACTCAGCATAGGCTGTATTTCTTACATCTAGGAGCCATCTTAGTAGAAAATTTGCACCATTTCCTGGGGTCTTTGACAGGATGTTAAATCCCGTATCTCAGGAAAGCACTCCCAAGTCAGCAAACTTTTCCTATTGTATGATCCCACTGCCTCTATTCCCACCACCTTGATCAAGCCCCCTCAGAACTCAGCCTCATGTGTATATTCCCCTTTCTCCTGCTAGTACACGTCAGCTACTTATTGCAGTTTCTTTGAAGTGTAATCCCTTTCCTCGTTTGCAAGGCCCAGCGTATCCCCAGCGCAGCATATCCCCAGCAGCTATGCTTAAACTGATCCCTGACTGTGAGGCTAGTGCCCTGAAAGGGAAGTGGGAGCAGGCCCTAACAGGGAACATATGTTGTCACGTGGGAAGAGGCCTCTGCATAGTCTTCTACCATGGGTGCTAGTAGGGTGCTAGCTCTTGATAGGAATGAGGTGGGCCACATCTACTGGTTCAGAAGGTTTAGGGGAGTGTGGGGAGTCAAAATCTTTGTAGTCATTCACCTAGATGACTCCATCCATGTGTCACAGTGCCTGATTTTTCCAACCAAGGGCCTTGTTTGGAACAGGCCCCCCAAAATCTGGCCATAAACTGGCCCCAAAACTGGCCATAAACAAAATCTCTATAGCACTGTGACATGTTCGTGATGGCCATGACACCCATGCTGGAAAGTTGTGGGTTTACGGGAATGAGGGCAAGGAACACCTGGCCCACCCAGGGCGAAAAACCACTTAAAGGTGTTCTTAAACCACAAACAATAGCATGAGCGATCTGTGCCTTAAGGAGATGCTCCTGCTGCAGATAAGTAGCCAGACCCATCCCTTTATTTCTGCCCATCCCTTTGTTTCCCATAAGGTATACTTTAAATCTATAATCTATAGAAACAATACTTATCACTGGCTTGCTGTCAATAAATACATAGGTAAATCTCTGTTCAAGGCTCTCAGCTCTGAAGGCTGTGAGACCCCTGATTTTCCACTCCACACCTCTATATTTCTGTGTGTGTGTCTTTAATTCCTCTGGCGCCACTGGGTTAGGGTCTCCCCCACCAAGCTGGTCTTGGCAGACCTTGCCTTGGTTGGGTATTTAACCTTAGTAGAAGTTCAGCCACTCTGACTATTGAGTCCTAGGTTTAGTTCCCAGAGTACTCTGCCCTCCTCATAGGAGATGAAATAGCTTTCTAATTTTTATTTTTATTTACTTATTTATTTTTTTTGAGACAGGGTGTCTCTCTGTCACCCAGACTGGAGTGCAGTGGCGTGATCTTAGCTCACTGCAGCCTCAAATTCCTGACTCAAGCAATCCTTCCACTGCCACCTCCTGAGTAGCTGGGACCACAGGCATGCGCCATCACCCCCAGCTGATTTTTTAAAATTTTTTGTAGAGGCAGGGTCTTGTTTTGTTGCTCAGGCTGGTCCCAAAACCCTGGCCTCAAGCAATCCTCCCACCTTAGCCTCCAAAAGTGCCAGGATTATAGGCATGAGCCACTGAACCAGGCAAAAGAGCTCTTTTGTATATAATCACAGAGGCCTTCTCAGCTTTTGCACCTGGCTTTCAATTGCCTATTACCCTCAGCAGTTAATTAAATCTTTAGTCATCCGATCATGTCAGCTACATAGTTAATATTCCCTCCCTATATTTCAAATGCCTTCTGTATCACACCCATAATGCATTTCCAATGCACCTCAGGTGAAAGTTTAAACAATCAGACTGCTTCCTGGTGCCATCTGTACTCCTCACTAGTGAATAAGGGGTTCTCATTTTCACCTGAGAGGTGAGTGATCTGACTCCAAAAGTCCATCCTATTGGCTGCTTTCTCAGAACGCTCCCAGTACCAACTGTCACAGGGTTCTGCAGAAGCAGGCATGGAAATGAAATTTGGGGTACAAGATATTTATTAGGGATAAACATTTGTGCAAGGAAGAGGGAAGAAACACTATTGGGCAGAGGGAGAAGACGAACTACTGTGCAGGTCCAACAAAGCCTTGGCCAACCCAGTAGGAAACTCGGGAACAAATAATGCTCGTTCAAGTGCCCCATCTAAAGCCAAAATGGCCTTGCCTTTATAGCCCTCCCTCTCTCACTCACCAGAAGCAGGCTGTCCCAGGAAAGGTGTGACCTTGGGGTAAGGTGACTCTCTGCAGCTGTGGAAGGAGCTGACAGAAAGGTGGAGGATGTTTGCTAATCAAACTTCCCATAACTGGGCAGCATGTCCTTCCTTAAGGAAGGATTCAGGTGGTAGATCTCAGTGTCTACAACAGAGTTAGAAGTCGAGGGTCTGAGTCCTGACTCTTATCACTTGCTTGCTGTGTGACACTGGGCAAAGTGCTCCACATTGTTGAATCTCTGTTTTCATATTTTGAAATGGACATACCATGGATGGAACTGGAGATCATTATGTTAAGTGAAATAAGCCAGGCACAGGAAGACAAACATCTCATGTTCTCACTTATTTGTGAGATCTAAAAATCAAAACAATTGAACTCATGGACATAGAAAGTAGAAGGATGGTTACCAGAGACTGGAAATGGTAGTAGGAGGCTGGTAGGAGAAGTGAGTATGGTTAATGGGTACAAAAAATAGAAAGAATGAATAAGACCTACAATTTGATAGCACAACAGGGTGACTATAGCCAATAACAATCGCACATTTTAAAATAAAAAAGTGTAACTGGGTTGTTTGCAACTCAATTTGTAAATGCTTCAGGGATGGAGACCCCATTCTTCATGATCCTCTTTGCATGCCTGTATCAAAACACCTCACGTACCCCATAAACATATATACCTACTATGTACCCACAAAAAAAATTGAAAAATTTTTAAAAGAAATAAATAGGAAAAAATAAAAACAAAATAAAATAAATTGTTGGTCTGTAAAAAAATGGAAATAGGCCAGGCACGGTGGCTCACGCCTGTAATCCCAGCACTTTGGGAGGCCAAGACGGGTGGATCATGAGGTCAGGAGATCGAGACCATCCTGGCTAACACGGTGAAACCCCGTCTCTACTAAAAATACCAAAAAAAAAAAAAATTAGCTGGGCACGGTGGCAGGCACCTCTAGTCCCAGCTACACCGGAGGCTGAGTCAGGAGAATGGCGTGAACCCGGGAAGCGGGGCTTGCAGCGAGTGGAGGTTGCGCCACTGCACTCCAGCCTGGGCGACAGAGCAAGACTCCGCCTCAAAAAAAAAAGAAAAGGAAATACTTTCCACATGGGGTAGTTATGAGAAGATTAAATAAAGCAATGCACACGCAGCAGCATTTTGTAACTCTAAGGTGTGTTATAAACATGAGTTTTTATTGCAGGAAAAGGGCACATTTACATTCATAGAGCTTCTTTTTTTTTCCTTTACTCTTCTCTGGCCTATTTCCACTTCTTTCAGTCACCTACATTAAAACAAGTAATACACTGGATAAAGTTTATTCATTTTTTCTCTATTGGAGCAAATATCCATTCATGTGAAGATCTATGTGTGACTTATATTTAGATATTTAATAGTGACTAATACAGAGCTTTGCACCCCATCATATGGGACCTACAAAGCCAGAGACAACAGTCATTTGCTTCCTTATAACAGGAATGTCTTGTTAGCAAGATTTAACTGGTGGCTTTACTATCAGTTTCATTCAAGTAAGCTTTTGTGTGGATAGACAATATTTCTTGAATATTGAATGAGAATCAAATGAGACCATATACATAAGAAGCTTTGCAACGGACTGTGCACATGCTTTCATTTCCATTAATATCATTTCCTGCCCAATCATTTCCTTCTCGAAAGGTAATTTCAAGCCTCTGTAAAGAAGTCCTGTGCTTAAGGATCTTGCTCAAAAATGCCACTTTCTTCCTGAAGGCTGGACTTTAAGGAATTTCCACTTCTTTCTTACCAAACAATAAGCTCCTTGATTATCATAGTACACATATTCAATAATATTTGTTGAATGACTTAGTGACTGAATGAAATACTTTTAAAAGGCAATAAAAGAGAGGCTTTTCTTGCTAAATGGAAGGCCTCATTTGTCCCCATTCTATTGAATGTGCTGGTTCTGAGAAGAATTGAGTTACTTTAATTTTCACTCTAGGCTTTCCCCAAGTTTGGTGAAACTTTCCACAGAAACTGTTTGTTTCGTTATAGTACCATCTTCTGTTTTATTTATGTTACTAGCCTTATATATGTGTGGCTTATATTTAGATATTAAATATTGCCTAATACAGAGTTTGGCACCCAATAAGTAAATATTTTTTCAGTGAATGAATGAACAGGAAGGATTGTGCCCACTTTTATAGGAGAAAAACAATGTTATCAGAAGTGAAGAACTATCTGCAAAATTATATTAAATAATAAATCCAGAATATTTTATTTTCATAATATACCTATATATTATGTATATGTACACAGTATAGCTATATATACACACATATATACATGTATGGTGTCTACGTATAGTCAATATGTTTGTGACTTTTTCTATTTAAACTTTATTTTAAAAAATTTTTTGAGACAGAATATCACTCTGTCGCCCAGGCTTGAGTGCAGTGATGTGATCTTGGCTCACTGCAACCTTTGCCTCCTGGGTTCAAGCAATTCTCCTGCTTCAGCCTCCCGAGTAGCTGGGATTATAGGTGTGCGCCCCCATACCTGGCTAATTTTTGCATTTTTAGTAGAGACAGGGTTTCACCAGGTTGGCCAGGCTGGTCTCAAACTCCTGAGCTCAAGTGATTCGCCTGCCTTGGCCTCCCAAAGTGCTGGGATTACAGGCGCAAGCCACTGGCCCAGCTGGCTACATAAATTTTCTATACAAAGTCATTGCCGATTAATATCATCATTGATGGCATAGAGCTTGAACAACCAAAATGCACTTAAAAAGCTTCAGTCTTGGACCCCTCCCTCTCCAAAACTGGATAATTAACAATGCCCTAACTTGCATGTATAAACAGTGTCTGAAAAAAATAATTTCCATTACACTGTACAATATTTAACACAGAATTTAGTAACACTCATTATTTATTGTTATTTTTGCAGAACAGTGTCACATTACAGAAATTGTTTTGCTTTATTATGGAAATTTTCAAACATATACAAAAGTAGACAGAATAAGATGGTGAACCACTATGTACACATCACATCGCTTCAATAATTACCTACACAGGCCAGGCACGGTGGCTCATGCCTGTGATCCCAGCACTTTGGGAGGCCAAGGCAAGTGGATCACTTGAAGTCAGGAGTTTGAGACCAGCCTAGTGAACATGGCAAAACCTGTCTCTACTGAAAATTCAAAAATTAGCCAGGCATGGTGGTGTGCGCCTGTAGTCTCAGCTACTCGGAAGGCTGAGGCAAAAGAATCGCTTGAATCCTGGAGGCAGAGGTTGCAGTGAGCCAAAATCACGCCACTGCACTCCAGCCTGGGTGACAGAGGAGGCTCTGTCTCAAAAAAAAAAAAAAAAAAAAAAAAAAAAACCACCAATACATTGCTCAAACTTCCCAAACTTGTTTCATTGATATTCCCTCAATTCTTCTGAACCCCAACCCATCCTGTCCTCCTCCTGCTCAACGATTTTTTATTTTTTATTTTTTTTGAGACAGAGTCTCACTCTGTCACCCAGGCTGGAGTGCAGTGGTGTAATCTCGGTTCACTGCAACCTCCACCTCTTGGGCTCAAGTAATTCTCCTTCCTCACCCTCCCCAGTAGCTGGGATTACAGGCATGCCCCACCACACCTGGCTAATTTTTGTATTTGTAATAGAGATGGGGTTTTACCATGTTGGCCAGGCTGGTCTCGAACTCCTGACCTCAGGTGATCCGCCCACCTCAGTCTCCCAAAGTGCTGAGATTATAGGCGTGAGCCAATATGCCCAGCTGCTGAACGATTTTAAAGCAAATCCCAGACAGCATATCATTTCACCTATAAATGCTTCACTTTATAAAAACCTTTGAAGGAAGTATTCACCATATCTTACTGCTTACTGGTGTGTGTAACAATATTAGTTCCCTTGAGGAAGACATAAAATCAAATATTCTGAACAAGGCAGTATTGGTATTTAGCCCTGCATTTTTTAAAAAGCAGCTTAAAAGAACACACGTATTTATTATCTCATGCTTCTGGAGTCCAGGCATAGCTTAGCTGTGTCCCCTTAGCTGCAGTCAAGTGTTGGCTGGTGCTGGGGTCTCATCTGAGACTCAACTGGGGAAGGATCCACTTCCAAGATCTCATGGTTGCTGTCAGGACTCAGTTCCTTGTGGTCTATTAGCCAGAGTCTCACCTCATTTCCTTGTTACATAGGCCTCCCTAATGGCTGCTTGTTTCATCAAAGCATGTAAGTTGAGAGAGAGAAAGTCTGCCAGCCAGATGGAAGTTGCAATCCTATGTAATATAATCATGGAAGTGACATCCCATCACCCCTGTCACATTCTATTGGTAAGAAGCAAGTCACAGGTCTTACCCACATGGAGGGGAGAGATTACACAAGGTGTGAATTCCAGGAGACTGGGATCACTGGGGACATCTAAAAGCCAACCCATCACACTTGGCATGCTTGAAGCTGATAGATAAGATCCAGGTTCAAAACAGCTTTCCAGAGCAAGAGGCAGTCACTTAGGAGCAGGGCTCTACTAAGATTGAGTGTGGCAGAGAGGTGAGCTGGGTCCAATAAGAAGTCTCTTGATAAAACTCTATTAACCCAATCAGGTGGACTAGCAGGTGCTTTCTGTTCTCTCTGTGAAATGTGCTCACTAATGCTCAAAGTTTCTGCACGTGGGAGGATGGAAGGCTTCTCTCAGGCCAGCATTGAGTACTTCTGTCTCCTCCGTTTAGGTTATATGCCTTCCACAAGTCAGCTGAGTTTGTCCTCAAAACTGATAACTCCAGTTACTATAATTACATTATTGTATAACTAAATATTACATAAATTGACTAGATATGGGTATGAAAAAGTGTTTCATAAAAATGGACTTTAATGTTATAGAAATTATTATTAAATGACTCAAGTTGCTAAAAACATCACTGTCAACTTAGCCATGGTTGAAACATTGGTAAGTATGAGGGAAAGATGAAAATCTAGAAGGAGTCTGCTCTCAGATTTCTTTGCCCGTGTTTCCTAAGTTCTTCATCCACTTTAAATAAACAGGAACTAGTAATCAGATGAAGCATATATGTGCTGTGTATACAAGAAGGATGAGGAGAAATGCTCATCAGCATGTTCACACTTGAAGAAAAGTCTTTAGTCTTAAGTCAGAATAGTAAGTGTACAAATATAGGTTTTAAGGTAGAATAAAATTTTCACATATAATTTTTCAGTTTCTGAATAATTGTGTAGTTAAGTCAGGCCTAGCTATTGATCATCTCCATTCTTATTTCATGGGCATCTCAGGTGAGGGATTGCTTTCCACTTACCTTTTGTTTTGCCTTTTTCTCAAGTGGTACCATCCCTACTTGACCCAGTGACTTTCATTCCTAGCTGGTATTCCCTGCTGGATAGGTGAGTTCATCCACCCATGGGCTTAGGTGGCTGGAGATCCAGCTGATTGACATGTCAACTGAGCATCCTTCTTCTCCCAGCTCAAGATGTTTCCCTATGCCCATGACAGGCTGAAACCACTAGAGTCGTTCAAGTGCTTGGACAACTGTACCTGTGGATCCTTCAAAACCCCAGGTCTGAGAATAGAGGCCTTTTAATCCAGTTGTGCTCACAGGCTCAGCATTAGATCTGGCTATCTCTAGGAAAGCCTCCGCTGTCAGGTCTCCCAGGGACATACGATCATATGCAACCTGCTATCCTCACACTTGAATTCCTGTTACTCATCTATGCCATAATCACTGGGTGTCTGCTTCGAGAACAAAACCAAATTTAATTATTAACCTTATCTTAAACAGAATTAGGCAACTAAAAATAATAAAATTGAACAAAGAAGTATATATATATATTTTGGATAAATTAGGCGGGTGGATCACATGAGGTCAGGAGTTCAAGACGAGCCTGGCCAACATGACAAACCCCGTCTCTATTAAAAATAAAAAAATTAGCCAGACGTGGTGGTGGGCACCTGTAATCCCAGCTACTTGGGAGGCTGAGGCAGGAGAATCGCTTGGACCTGGGAGGTGGAGGTTGCAGTGAGCCAAGGTCATGCCACTGCACTCCAGCCTGGGCAACAGAACAAGACTCTGTCTCAAAAAAAAAAAGAAAGAAAGAAATACCTGAGACTGTTTAATTTATAAAGAAAAGACATTTGATAGTTTGCTAAGAATGATGGTTTCCAGCTGCATCCATGTCCCTACAAAGGACACAAACTCATCCTTTTTTATGGCTGCATAGTATTTCATGGTGTATATGTGCCACATTTTCTTAATCCAATCTGTCACTGATGGACATTTGGGTTGATTCCAAGTCTTTGCTATTGTGAATAGTGCCGCAATAAACATACGTGTGCATGTGTCTTTATAGCAGCATAATTTATAATCCTTTGGGTATATACCCAGTAATGGGATGGCTGGGTCATATGGTACATCTAGTTCTAGATCCTTGAGGAATCGCCATACTGTTTTCCATAATGGTTGAACTAGTTTACAATCCCACCAACAGTGTAAAAGTGTTCCTATTTCTCCACATCCTCTCCAGCACCTGTTGTTTCCTGACTTTTTAATGATCGCCATTCTAACTGGTGTGAGATGGTATCTCATTGTGGTTTTGATTTGCATTTCTCTGATGGCCAGTGATGATGAGCATTTTTTCATGTGTCTGTTGGCTGTATGAATGTCTTCTTTTGAGAAATGTCTGTTC
>NW_020257672.1:0-10607 GCF_003255815.1 Theropithecus gelada
TTTTTTTTTTTTTTTGAGACAGAATCTTGCTGTCACCCAGGCTGGAGTGCAATGGCGCGATCTCAGCTCACTACAACCTCCACCTCCCAGGTTCAAGCGATCCTCCTGCCTCAGCCTCCCAAGTAGCTGGGATTACAGGCAAACACCACCGCCTGGCTGATTTTTTTGTATTTTTAGTAGAGATGGTGCTTCACTTTGTTGGCCAGGCTGGTCTCAAACTCCTGGCCTTGAGTGATCCACCCGCCTTGGCCTCACAAAGACATGGGATTACAGCCATGAGCCATCGGGCCCGGCCACCCTCAAAGTGTCTGATTCAGGAGTTCTAGGGTGGGGCTCAGAGGTTCATGATATTGAAGGGAGAGGGAAAGGAAGAGGAAGTAGGGTGGAAGAGAGGGAAGAGGGGGAATTAAAGAGAAAGGAAAAAGACAGATTCTGGCTGGGAGCGGTGTCTCACGCCTGTAATCCCAGCACTTTGGAAGTCCCAGGTGGGCGGATCACGAGGTCAGGAAATCGAAACCACCCTGGCTAACACGGTGAAACCCCGTCTCTACTAAAAAAAAAAAATACAAAAAATTAGCTGGGCATGGTGGCAGGCACCTGCAGTCCCAGCTACTCAGCAGGCTGAGGCAGGAGAATGGCCTTAACCTGGGAGGCGGAGCTTGTAGTGAGCCAAGATCATGCCACTGCACTACAGCCTGGGTGACGAGCGACATCTCAAAAAATAAAATTAAATTAAATTTTAAAAAGACAGGTTCCTTGTCTTCTAGGATTTTATAGGTTCCTAGAAGAAATAAGACAAATATTCATATAAACAGAAAACAAGGTGAGCTATGATAAAAAGCCAAGAGAGAGAATCTGAATGTTCTGGGGGAGATGACTTCTAGCAGAGGTGATTAGAGGTGCTCCTAGGTGTGTGGAACTGGGGATAGGGAAAAGGGACAGGGTTTAAGAACAGCTTTAATGAAGAGGGTCTCCATGGGTGGGCACTCAAAGAATAACTGGGATTTTATCACACAGAGATGGGACAAGGCTATTCCAAGCCAAAAATCTAGGAGCAAGGGCCAGGCGCGGTGGCTCACGCCTGTAATCCCAGCACTTTGGGAAGCCAAGGTGGGCAGATCACCTGAGGTCAGGAGTTCGAGACCAGTCTGGCCAATGTGGTGAAACCCTGTCTCTACTAAAAACACAAAAATTAGCCAGGCATGGTAGTGGGCACCTGTAATCCCAGTTACTCGGGAGGCTGAGGCAGGAGAATCACTTGAACCCAGGAGGCGTAGGTTGCGGTGAGCCCAGATGGCACCACTGCACTCCAGCCTGGGGGACGGAGCAAGACCCTGTCTCAAAAAGAAAAAAAGCACAGGCTGTGTTCAAGAAAGAGCAAGATCTGAATGGAGTGGGGGTAGAGCATGGAGGGTCAGGGGTGGGAGCAGACTGCAGCGGGGGTCTGGGCCAGGTCCCACAGAGTCATGGATTCCAAGCAGAACACGGAGGTCATGCTTGATTTGGTAGATACTGGGAAGCTCATGAAGGTTTTTAAGCAGGAGTCCCCATCACTCTGGTAGGAGTGGAAGAGCTGCGATTAAGTGGCAGAAGCTGAAGACAGGTTCAGTTTGGCAGCTGCTCCAAGAATTCAGGTGAGAAACTCCATGCATCTGGATTAGGGCTGGGTATAGAGAGTAAATGTCCTCAGGAAACAGTCACAGAGAGACACAAGCTCTGCCTCTTAATCTATTAACATAGGTCCGATCTTCATTAGAATTAGAAGGTACTTGAATCATGAGTGCCCAGAGGTTCCTGTTAGAAAAACATTAAACCACCACTGACTAACCAGGCCTGGAAATGTCCTGTGCTGGGTGAATGTGTCCAAAGGTCCCAAGCAGGACAAACAGAATAGAGGTCACGCGGCCTTATGTCGAGTAAATGTTTGAGAAGGGATGAAGACAAATGCAGGGACTCCTGTGAGCAATCATGAGGAAGCAGGCGCATTTGTTAAACAAAGACCAACAAAGACAATCTCAGAGGCAGAAGAAGGGGACAGACAAACTCACACGTCTGGGATGGTCCCCACTGGTTCCCATCTCAGGTGCCCACTGAAAGATGAAAGGCAGAGGCCCTGCCGCAAGCTGGATGGGAAGGGCTGTAATCACCTCTGACACCTGCTGAGACCTGAACCTCTGCTCTGTGCCTCCCTAACCAAATAACAACCTGAGGCCTCTCCTCAGCCCTCCGCCACTCTCTCCTCCACAGTATCTGACTGCAGATCCAAAGTTCAAACTGGTCACCTCCACCAGAAGGCAAGCAAAGACAGCTGTAAAGTAGGAAGACAGGTTTGTTTATTTTAATAGGAGGAATAAAATTCAAAGTTATTTTTTCAGGGCCAAAGAAAATCAAGCACTTTGCTTCAAGTAAAACTGAGATCTCTATGCAGAAAGAGACAGGTCTGGGTTTGAATCCTGGCTCCACCATTTAACAGGCATGTGAGTGAGCTTCCTGAACTTGCATTTTCCTGTCTGTGAAATGACAACACCAGCCACTCACAGGATTCTTAGTGAGACAGACATGAAGGTGCCCAGGGCAGGGTTGGGTCACTGCAGACCTTCAGCATCAGGCCCTTTCTCCACAGGACAGCTCTACTCATTCTCCCAGTCCCTGGAGGTTGTGATAGTCTGCCCCAAACCCCTTCAGTTTCCTTCTCTTCTCTTTCCAGTCCTCTGAATCCTCCAGGCCAGATGCTCTGGAGTTAGTCACTGTCTTAATTCCATCTGCATCCCCAACTTCCAACACCCACTAGGAAGTGTCTCTTAGAATCATACATGTGACAGCGCTTAAAAACATGGGCCATGTCCTCAGACATGTAAGTTCAAATCTTGGTTCTGCCTGGTACAAAGGCATATGATCTTAAGGGATCTCTGGTGATGATAATCCTGCTTATCTTCCAGGGTGGTGAAGATTACATGAGTTTTCCATATTAGATGCTAAGCATATGTCCTGCCTTGCAGAAAGAGCTTGGGAAGTGCTAGCCATGGTGACTATCAGTTCTTTCTCACATGTGCCCCATCTGGGGCCAACCCCCATCACTGCACACCCGATGACAAGGGAGCTTCCTGGCTGCTCTCCTGCCCCTAGCCTCTCACTACCCTAATCAAACCTACATCCTGTTGCCAAACTCCACTTCCTCCCATGCCCCCTGGGGTCCTAGTTCAAGAACCTGCTAAGGCCAATGACATTCAGTCCAGGCCCTCACTCACCCTTCCCCCAAACTCTACTTCCTACCACTTCCTAAAAACACACTTGCCACTCCCATCAGCCAGTTCTGCTGTTACCCAAAGGTATAAACTACCTTGGCTCTGCCCTTCCAAGCCTCTGCTCAGCACAGCTCCTCTCAGCTGCCACACCCTAATCCCTTCTACAACCTCCTGCTTAGGTGTCACCTCCTCCAGGAAGCCTTCTCTGACCTGACCTCTCCTCTCCATGCTCCCTTCTCTGAACTTCCGTAGTTCTCATTAGCACAAAGGCAGCCATATCCTATGACCTCTGAGACAGCCCTAAAGGCACAGGTACATCTGAAGTAAATATTTGGTCATCAAGTGAGTCCAGTTTACAACAGAAAACCAGGAGGGAGACAGAGCAGTTAAATGGCAAGACAGGATCCCAATACTTATTAGTAACACCGGAAAAAAATAGAGTAACTATTGCAAAGAGCTCGCTTGAAATTACGATTTTAAGAGCCTATGATTACTTTATACCACAGAAAGTCCCTAGTTATTAGCTGGTTTACTTGTCATTTCTCTTGGTTTCACAAAAATAATCACTTTGAGGCTAAGCATGGGTGGCTCACACCTGTAATCCCAGCACTTTAGGAGGCCAAAGTGGGCGGATCACGAGGTTAGGAGTTTGAGACCAGTCTGGTCTAATGACATGTCTGACATGTCTAAGAAGTGCAGGCCTATGAGCTGGCCAACTTCCCTGTCCTGAGAGAGCACCTCCCTGTGGTCCTCACCTGGGGTGTGTCCCTGGGCCCTCTGGACGCCATCATCTCTCTCAAAGTCACTTTCCCTATCGGAGTGCTGAGCACTTTCACCTTCAGGCATTTCAGAGAATATCTCACGTGATTCATTCTCAAACATGTCTTGATTACAGTTCTCCCCATTTTCACTCTGTATCTCAAAATCTGAAACAATGAAGAAAAACACACAATGTCTACTCAACTCCCTGTCATGATGACAAAAGGAAACTAAGGGGGAAATTTATAAAAATTAAACTTCCAGTGAACACAAAGAGGCTAGGAAATCCTCAAAGCCTTTAATAATCAGGTTTAATATACCCAAAGGAATATAAATCATTCTGTTATAAAGACACATGCACACATATGTTCAATGCTACACTATTCACAATAGCAAAGACATAGAATCAACCCAAATGCCCATCAATGATACACTGGATGAAGAAAATGTAGTACATACACACTGTGGAATACTATGCAGCCATAAAAAGGAAGGAGATTATGTCTTTTGCAGGGACATGAATGGATTGGAAGCCATTATCCTCAGCAAACTAACACAGGAACAGAAAACCAAACACTGCATGTTCTGTCTTATAAGTAGGAGCTGAATGAAGAGAACACACGAGCACATGGAGGGGAATAACACACACTGGGGCCTGTGGGGGAGGGGGAGGGAGAGCATCAGGAAGAATAGCTAATGGATGCTGGGCTTAATACCTAGGTGGTGGAATGATCTGTGCAGCAAACCACCATGGCACGCATTTACCTTTGTAGCAAACCTGCACATCCTGCACACTTACCCCTGAACTTAAAAGTTGAAGGGGAAAAAAAAAAACAGGCTTATTTCATTCTGACTGGTTGTCAGGCCTCATAATCTTTGTGGCAATCACCCAGAATTTCAAAGCCTTAAAGATTTGGGTTCCATGTACCATGTCTTCATCTGAAAATGAGATCAGGTGGGAATTTTAAAGGACATCAACAGGGTACCTACCCAATTACCCCGATACTCACCATAATGCCTGATGCTTGATTCAATGTAATGAGTGAATCAATGAGTTTTTTATTGGTACCACAGACATTTCCCTAAAGCTTGGTCTCCTTTCAAAAGGAGCTTACATAATAATTTCTTGTATAACATGTACCTGGTGTTTATGACCTCATTACTTTGTATTTAAGACACAGGAAAGATGACAGAGCCCCTGCAATCAGGACCCTAGGTGTCTATATCAATGACTAGAAGCAAGTTAACTGGATTGTTAAAAGAGCCCTCAAATTTGTCTGCAGTGGGACCTTATGAACAGATCTTTAATTGGTAATACAAAATATTTTCTGGGAACTTGTTAAACCTTCCACTGCCCAAATATTTGAGTAAAAGAAATCAATAGGGAGGACTGCTAGAACACAGCCCCTTCCTTAGATGAGGGACTGTAAAATCTACCCGAGGATGAGGCCAAAGAAGAGAGCTGAGCCTGGATCACACTGTTCTGACCCCCAACAGAACCATGTTTACTGAAGAGTGTGTTGGCTTCATAGCCCTGGCTGACACTCTAAGAAGTGTCATTAGAAATTAATGGCTGTCACCAGGCATTGTGGCTCACGCCTGTGATCCCAGCACTTTGGGAGGCCAAGGCGGGTGGATTATCTGAGGTCAGGAGTCTGAGACCAGCCTGACCAACACGGTGAAACCCTATCTCTACTAAAAATACAAAAAAATTAGCTGGGCATGGTGGCGGGCACCTTTAATCCCAGCTACTTGGGAGGCTGAGGCAGGAGAATTGCTAGAACCTGGGAGGCAGATGTTTTGGTAAGCCGAGATCACGCCACTGCACTCCAGCCTGGGCAACAGAGCCAAGACTCCATCTCAAAAAAAAAAAAAAAAAAAAGAAAGAAAAGAAATTAATGGCTGTCGAGAACATTAATGCTGCCAGGAAGTTGTTGATGACATTGTTTATACCATACAATGTCCTCTTGATGAGCCTGAGGAGGAAATTTCCCTCTTGACCTCAATCCTAAAAAAAGCTGCACTTTTTTTCTGTTTTTTGAGACAGAGTCTTACTTGGTCACCCAGCCTGGACTGCAATGGCGAGATCTTGGCTCACTGCAACCTCAGCCTCCTGGGTTCAAGCGACTCTCCTGCCTCAGCCTCCAGAGTAGCTGGGACTATAGGCACCTGCCACCATGCCTGGCTAATTTTTGTATTTTTAGTAGAGATGGGGTTTCACTATGTTGGCCAGGCTGGTCTCGAACTCCTGACCTCAGGTGATCTGCCCGCCTGGGCCTCCTAAAGGGCTGGGATTACAGGCGTGAGCCATTGCACTCGAACTCTCAGTGACATTTCTATTATTAAAGCTAATAAACTTTATTTAAGGTTAGATGCTCAATTAATTTTCTGTAAGTTAATGTAAACCCTCACATACAAACATGATAAAATTGGACATGCCCCTCTCAGGCAGGACCTGGGCTCCACTCTTGCCTTCAGTCAATTTAAGATCACATTTATTTTTATTTTTTATTTTTTTGAGACAAGGTCTCAGTCTGTCACTGAGGCGGTAGGACACTGGCGAGATCGCAGCTCACTGTAGCTTTGACTTCCTGAGCTCAGGTGACCCTCCCACCTTAGCCTTGCAGGTAGCTGGGATTACACAGGTGTATGCCACCACACCCAGCTAATTTTTTCGTATTTTTGTAGAGATGGGGTTTTGCCATGTTGCCCAGGATAGTCTCAAACTGCTGGGCTTAAGTGATCCTCCTGCTTTGGCCTCCCAAAGTGCTGGGATGACAGGCATGAGCCACCACGCCTGGCCATAAGATCACGTTTAAAATTGAAAACAGGCATATAATTACACTCTAAGCTTACACTGACACACATGCTGCTGCTAATCTGTGGGTTCATAGAATTGCCCTCTAGCCACACCCCTCATATCACTAGAGGACAGATACAGGCGCAAGGCGCACAAGGTATACTCTGACTTGGCAGGACCAGGAATTCTGTGCTTCCTCAACTTCCTGCAAGACAGTTTTTTTTTTTTTTTTTCTGAGATGGAGTCTCACTTGGTCACCCAGGCTGGAGTGCAGTGGCGCAATCCTGGCTCAGCCCAAGCTCCACCTCCTAGGTTCAAGCAATTCTCCTGCCTCAGCCTCCTTAGTAGTGTAGCTGGGACTCCAGGCGCATGCCAACACATTGTTTCTGGCTAATTTTTGTATTTTCAGTAGAGATGGGGTTTCACCATGTTGGCCAGGCTGGTCTCAAACTCCTGACCTCAAGTGATCTGCCCGCCTCAGCCTCCCAAAGTGCTGGGATTACAGGCATGAGCCATTGCGCCTGGTCATGGAAGATAGTTTTTTTATTTGTTTTTTTTCATTTGTTTGTTTGTGTTTTTTTTTTTTGAGACAGTTTTGCTCTTGTTGCCCAGGCTGGAGTGCAGGGGTGCGATCTCGGCTCACTGCAACCTCTGCTTCCCTAGTTCAAGTGATCCTCCTGCTTTAGCCTCCCAAGTAGCTGGGATTACAGGCATGTGCCATCACGCCTGGCTAATTTTGTATTTTTAGTAGAGACAGGGTTTCTCCATGTTGGTCAGGCAGGTCTTGAACTCCCACCTCAGGTGATTCGCCCGCCTCGGCCTCCCAGAGTGCTAGGATTATAGGTGTGAGCCACCATGTCTGGCCCGAAGACAGTTTTTTGGCAAGTTTTGAGCATAGAGCCCTGCTATCATCTCTCCTCTAGAAGAACCTGCAGGCCAAGGCCCTGATTTATTTTTAGCAAACTAACATGCCCAAAAACATTTTTTTTGGGTGATTTTACTAATTGAATAGGTAACATTAGCTAATAAGGCTGTTTTTGCTGTTTTAAAATCAGAACTGGTGAGCTCTCGAATGATCTCGGAAGCAACAAGGAAAACAAGTAAAACTCCAATTTTATTTTCAGTGAGATCAGAAGATAAAATTTGCAGACACCAAAATACATGTCAGGGCTTCCCAAAACAGCAGACTGGGTAGAAGCAATGAGGAAGGAAGTGCAATGAATAAGCATGGAAAGCCCTGGGTTGGGAGGGAGCAGATTTCAGAAAGCTCAGGCAGAAAATCACTTCCTGTGTTTGGGAACTGGGGTAAGTAGGGCAGCCTTCTTTGGTTCAGAGAGGCAAAGGAGGTGAGGCTGCAACCGGAATCACACAGGGCAGCCATGTATGCAGGAAGCTGTTTCTGGAAAGCAGAGAAGGAAAGAGCCTTTGACCCACACACATTAATCCACAGTATTTATTTATTTATTTATTTATTTATTTATTTATTTAAGATGAAGTCTCACTCTGTCGCCCAGGCTGGAGTACAGTGGCACAATCTCAGCTTACTGCAACCTCTGCCTCCCAGGTTCAAGCGATTCTCCTGCCTCAGCCTCCTGAGTAGCTAGAATTACAGGTGCACACCACCACCACCCCCCGCCCCCGGCTCATTGTTTTTGTATTTTTAATACAGATGGAATTTTGCCATGTTGGCCAGGCTGGTCTCAAACTCCTGACCTCAAGTGATCCAACTGACTTGGCCTCCCAAAGTGTTGGGATTACAGGCTTGAGCCACTGCGCCTGGCCCGAGGAATTACTATTACTGAGAAAAGTGACCATTTCCATCCATAAAAATAATTAAATGAGGCAACTGCCTTTATAAAGGAATACCACAGAGTAGAGCTTGAAGAAGGGATGGTGAGACAACAGAAAGACATGAAATGTACACTAGAAGAACTCAGGAAAGGAGGGAAAATCACACAGAGAAATGAAGACAACAGGAAAAGGAGCACAATGGGAATAGGCATCTTGGAAGCAGAGAATGGGAAAAAGAGGACCAAAATGAGAAAGCAATGACAGGAAATGGAAACAAAGGAATAGGTTAAAAGGATTAAAAAGAATGATAGAGGGCCAGGCGTGTTGGCTCAGGTCTGTAATCCCAGCACTTTGGGAGGCCAAGACAGGTGGATCACTTGAGCCTAGCAGTTTGGGACAGCTTGGGAAACACGGCAAAACCCCATCTCTACAAAAAATACAAAAATTAGCCAGGTGTGGCTGCACACACTTGTAGACCCAGCTACTTAAGAGGCCAAGGCAGGACTATTGCTTGAGGCCAGGAGGCAGAGGCTGCAGTGAGCCATGTTTGCACCACTGGACTCCAGCCTAGGTGACACAGTGAGACCCTATCTTAAACAAAAAGATAGAAAGAGAAGTTAGGCAAAAGGAGAATCACTAAACAACTGGAGTTCTCAAAAAAGAAAACTCAATAGAACTAATACTTAAAGGCCAGGCGTGGTGGCTCACGCCTGTAATCCCAGGACTTTGGGAGGCTGAGGCGGGCAGATCACAAGGTCAGGAGTTTGCGACCAGCCTGGCCAATATGGTGAAATCCCGTCTCTACAAAAAAAATTCAAAAATTGGCTGGGTGTGGTGGCAGACACTTGTAGTCCCAGCTACCCAGGAGGCTGAGGCAGGAGAATCACTTGAACCCGGGAGGCGGAGGTTGCAGTGAGCTGAGATCGCAGCACTGCACTCCAGCCTGGGTGACAAAGCGAGACTCCATCTCAAAAAAAAAAAAAAAAAAAAAGGACTAATATTTAAAGATATAACCTATAAGGATATAAGAACCCGTGAAAGCTATACCATGGGCCAACAAAAACTAACGCGGGGTGGCTAACAGTGAGACCGGCGGACAACAGCAAAAGGATCAAATCACTTACAAGGGGAAAGAAAATCAGCTGGTTTCAGATTTCTCTATATTCAGGTTGAGTGTGGTGGCACGTGCCTGTAATCCCAGCTACTTGAGAGGCTGAGGCAGGAGAATTGCTTGAACCCAGGAGGTTGTAGTGAACTGAGATCACACCACTGCACTCCAGCCTGGGCAACTCTATCTCAGGAAAAAAAAAAAAAGATTTCTCTATATTCAACAAAACTGTCCTTCAAGTATAAACCTATAGGCAAACAGCTTTGAACATACACAAATTCATGGACTGTTAGGGGGGTGAACACCTAATGAATTTAACTTTAGAATGAAGACTAAAACTACAATGGCAATTAGGGTGATTACAGAGCTTGTAAATGTTATACAGCAGTGTAGAAATGACATTCTAACCAAAACTGGGGTTGGGAGAAATAAGGTGGTTTATAGGATATGTTCGTTGATTGCCTCATCTGTAATAACCTGGGAATTCAAAGAATTCACATTTAAAATTGGTAAAGCATGCAGCTGAAGTAGAGTTTTGCAAAAATAAACATTAAGAAAGATAAGATTATTGCCTACAACCCCAGCACTTTGGGTGGCTGAGGTGAGAGGACTGCTTGAGGCCAGGAGTTCAAGACCAGCCTGAGCAACACAGCAAGACTTCATCTCTACAAAAAATAACAAAATTAGCCAGGTGTGCTGGCACATGCCTATAGTCCCAGCTACTCAGGAGCCTGAGGTGGGAGGATTGCTTGAGGCCAGGAGTTTGAGGTTACAGTAAGCTATGATCACGCCACTGCACTCCAGCCTGGGTGACAGAGTGAGACTCTGTCTCTGGGAAAAAAAAAAAAAAAAGAGGCCGGGAGCAGTGGCTCACACCCGTAATCTCAGCACTTTGGGAGGCAAA
>NW_020257673.1:0-22500 GCF_003255815.1 Theropithecus gelada
ATAGAGCTCGAGCCTTCCCTTCCCCTCCCCCACCCATCCCCTCCCCCACCCCTCCCCTCCCCTCCCCTCTCCTCCCCTCTTCCTCTCCTCTCCCCCGTCCCCTCCCCTCCCATTCCCTCCCCTCCCCTCTCCTCCCCTCTCCTCTCCTCTCCTCTCCTCTCCTCTCCTCTCCTCTCCTCTCCTCTCCTCTCCTCTCCTCTCCTCTCCTCTCCTCTCCTCTCCTCTCCTCTCCTCTCCTCTCCTCTCCTCTCCTCTCCTTTCCTTTTCTTTATCTCAAACAGAGTTTCAATCTTGTTGCCCAGGCTGGAGTGCAATGGCGTGATCTCGACTCACCACAACCTCCTGGGTTCAAGAGATTCTCCTGTCTCAGCCTCCTGTGTAGCTGGGATTACAGGCATGCACCACCATGCCTGGCTAATTTTGTATTTTTTAGTAGAGACAGGGTTTCTTCATGTTGGTCAGTCTGGTCTCAAACTCCCGACCTCAGCTGATTTGCTCTCCTCAGCCTCCCAAAGTGCTGGGATTACAGGTGTGAGCCACTGCACCCGGCCAAACCTGGCATTTCTGCTGCCACAGAACCAACGCTGTCCTTTCTTTTCAACTTAAGACTGAAGTTGTTTTCACGTATGACAACACTTACGGTGGAAGATTTATCATCTCCTGCGGGGCTATTTTGGTTCTCTTTTATAATAAAAAGAATGGTGGAATGGTGTTCACCATTTCTGGCAAGACAACTGTTACTTCAACATGCTCATCATATACAACACTTACTGGCTCCTAGTAGAACAGGCAATATATAATATAAAGTGAATAACACAGACATTGGAGCCAGAAGGATCAGGCTCTGATTTCTGACTCTACTACTTTCTAACTATGTGACCTTGTGGAAGTTGCTATAAGTCTTGTTTATCTACCACAGGGCTGTTGTGAGAATTAAATTAACTAATACATGCACAGTTCTCAGCACAGGGTTTGGCACATGATAGGTCCTCAATAAATGGTAGCTCTTATCATCATTATCACTATTTTCTCGAAAGTGGGGAGTAAGTATGAAATTTGACAACCAGGACAGTTTTATCATTGTTCCTAGAAAGGTGGCATGTAGATGCCATCTTTGCAGGTGTATTTTGATGAGTCCTAATACGTGGTAAGACTATTTGGCATATGAACTACACGGCCATCTTCTGACACCCAGTGAATTACATCTTGGATGAATGTTGAAGCATTATGGTCTTCTTGGGTAACATGGTCTACTTCTCTGACTTACTGTCACATAGATCCCAGCTTTGGATAGGTTTTATAAGCCTCCTGCAGTATGTCTGGATCAACTCTGAAAAATGTTTGTTTGAGAACCCAAGGGGGCAGGCTCATTTTTCCCTTCAGAGATTTGCCATGTCAGAGAAGTGTATCACACTAGTAAAAGGTGGTTAGCTTCATGTCCATGCCCATGTTTCAATAATGTAATTCTGCCTATTATTCAAGTCATTGTTAGCATGCTACAGAAAATTTTGAGATCCACCTTTCTTACTGGCTCATAAGAAACTCATGCCCCAACTTGCTGCTTTCTCATGGCATTTCATCCCATGGCAACTATTGTTTGCAGCCCTGCTACTTGCCTTTAACTTAGTGCATCTCTTACATCATGGATGCCTTTCATGACCTGGACAAATGGCCCATGGGCCATTCAGAACTGCCTTCAGGACACTCTGTAGCTATCTAAGCATCAGTACAAAAAGTTCTGTGGTTAGCACTTGGCCTTCAGGGAGAATATGTATGTGAAAGATGCCATCTGTGTCTTCTTATATCCACTACCCACTTGAGCTGAGAGTAGAGGGTTTTCACTCAAGATCCTTTGAGGGGGTTGCGCTGTTGAACCCCCTTCCAAGTGAATTAACCACACCTTCTATGTGTGTACTGTATTGTATTTTTCATGTAACAAATTATCCCTTTATGTCCTATGCTAATTTTTCAGTTGAAGTACATTTTTTCATATTTTTAATTTTTATAAATAGGTACCTTATTGAGAAACAGGCTAAAGAAAAAACAAATTGGACATAATCAGGCCCCTGTCCTAGGGCATCTTCTTTTTAATTTCTTATGCTCCCCTAGATTGCCTCATGCAAATTCATAGCTTCAATTATCACCTTTCTGCTTGTAGTTCCAAATCTTTTTCTCTAACTCAGTTCCTTCTCTCAAATGATAGACACACAATTCCAACTGCCTCCTGGGCACATGATTCACATGGATGTATCCCAGGGAACATACTATGTCCCAAATTGAGCTAATTACTGTCCTCTTGTAAACTTTCTCCTTCCCTATTCTTGATCTTGGATAGTGGCACCAACATAGGCTAGCTCCCAGACTAAAAGCTGGGAACTTCTAGTCTCTTCATCTCCCTCATTTCCAAGATTCAAATCCTATTATTTATTCTGACAAAATACTTCATAATCTCTCAATTTAGGCCTTTCATCATTTAACTCATAAATTAATATAATACTCACCTATAATTACTCTCCTGAACTTCTGGCCTAGAACTGTTCAATTTGTTTTCTCATGACTCAAAGTCAAAATTCAACATCCGGCATGATTTTTATAAAATGTGAAAACTGGCAAATACTATTTTTTCCTCTCTCTCACCTGCTCTCAGCTTAAACATCTTTAGAGGCTCCTCATCATTTTTAGAATGAAGATTTAATTTGTTAACATGACTTGTAAAACCTTTTATGATTTGACCTCTGCCAATTTTTCTTAATGCATCTCTCACCACTCTCCCATTTGTCCTCTCCATTCTTATTATAGTGAACTAATTGGCATTTCCAAGCTTGTTCAGACCAGTGTTTTTGCACAGTCTTTAGTTATCTACAATTTTTTTACCCACCTTGTTCCCTTAATGAACTCACGAAGCTTTTCTTGACCTGCTTCCTAAAGGAAGAGGTATGTTTTTCTTTCTTTCTGTTTCCATGGACCCTGCATCACTTATTTAACAAGCATCTACTGAGGATGTACCACACAGTAGAAATACTGCATTAAAAATCAAATATTAAACCATTATTGGATTCAGCACATAAATATATTTATTTTGGTTAAAAAATTAACCTAGTCACTTAGAGTGGGGTAAGTTATTGTTTTAGCCAACTGTCAGCCTAATTAATTAATTTCTGTTTGATTCAACTATTTCTGCGTTTTCTTCTCCAGATCATTTAGGCTACATCAGTGTTGTTGAAAAATAAATTCAATCCACCTCAAAGGTGGTTATCTTTGTTTTAAGGAAATAGTGTGTCTTAAAGTTGTGACTGGCTTCCTTTGTTTTTGTTTGTTTACTTATAATTATGTCAGAAAGTGGAAGATTGGGTTTATTGGGCTACATAAAATCTTATGTGGTATTTTGGCATATTAGTTGAGGAGAAACAGCAGAAAAATGGACTGGAGATGGTTGAATGAAGGGGGGTTAGGATTTTCCCTGTGTTACACTGAGTGTTTTTGTTAGGTGTGGGGAGTGAGGAGATAGAACATCTTAGGACTATTATTACATATTTCTTAAAAGATCTTATCTAAAGGAAGCCACAGAGAGAGCTCTGTCTCCACAGAAATAGGCTTTTGCTCTTATCCTCCTACATTAAGCTTTTCCCTCAATCCTTCTCTACCTTTGTAGCTTCATTCTCCATCATGTGCCTGAGTCATTTTGGGGCTCTGGTTATACTATCTGTAGCGAGTCTCCATTATGTTGTCTGCTTCACGGGTTTGACTCTTCTTCCATTCCTTCTGGGAAATGCTCCTTCTAGCACTCCAGTCAGTTGGTTTGAATGTGACTACCATGTTTCCACAGACATTACACCTGGTTCCAGCTGATGGCTAAAAGGTGGTCAGAACTCATCATTTGGATTTTTAAACTAGGAACCAGTGAAAGAATGATCTGTTCTTCTTTGGAGGTAATGGTAGCTCTAGGCAGCCATTTTCTTCATCATCTGCTTGCAGCTAATTTAAAAGAATAAAATAAACTTGCAGAGAAAAGCAATGATGAGACAGGGAAGTCCTGGCAGAATCCAGGCTTCTGGTTGTGAAGTAGCTTATATTCAAGTGTCTGTCTTGAGGTCCAGTTGTAGCCTTGCCCTTCTTGTAGCACTCAAACTAATACATTTCCCTTTTTGACTAATCTAATTCCATCTGGGTTTCTGTTATCTTGCAACTTAAAGCATCCCAACCATTCTACTTTACTCATCTCTTCTTCTGTATAACCTGTTCTGTGCATATTATTAATATTATTTTATTCATGTCCTTATAATATTAAGGATTTGCATTGACAACACTTTTGCTGAGTTATATACTGAGTGTCCAAAATGACCAATATTATTAGGAAGTCAGGTGGAACAAGCAAGGTGATTTACAAATACCTAAAAGATTAGTCAGGAGAACTAATTCACATATAAGGTCAGTCAAGACTTGTTCTTTAGAAGATGAGATCAGGGTCTTGTCTGGAAAAAAATGAAAAGATATGGAATTTTAACTCTGAAGTTCAGAGATCCTAGAAAACACAATAGATCATCAGAAGATTATAATCACTGATGTAGGATGGGAGGAAGTGATCTATCTATCTATATATAGAAATACATAGATACATATTCTTACAGAAATGTGTACATAGACCAGGAAGTTTAACATTTGCCTAGGAGTTCAATATCTATATATACCAGCTGTATATGCAGGTTCATCACAAGGAGGAGGCTTAAATGTATTTGTCTTAAAAAGAATTCAGTGAAAAATTGGGTTTGAATTTCTTTAATGAGAAATTAAAATTTGTATTAATATAGGTACTAATATAAAGACAAAATGTGACCTGGGGCAGCCCAGTTCATGTATTTTGCATTATGGACTTGAAAACATTCTTTCACTTAGATCTTATAAAAGATATTATGATAATAAAAAGGAAAACAACCTAAAAATATGAGTAAAATATTTGAACAGACTTTTCACAAAGGAAGATATATGAATGGCCAATAATAAGGACATGAAAATGTGCTCAACCTCATCAGTCATCAGAGGAATGCAAGTTAAAACCACATGGGCCAACATTTAATATCCAATAGAATGGGCAAAATTTGAAAGTCTGGTATTACCTAATGTTGGATAGGATGTGGAGCAACCAGCACACTTAGTCATTGTTGGTGCATGTGTAAAATGGTTTAGCCACTCTGGAAAATGGTCAGAAAGTTCTTACATCGTTAGGCATACAACTTATTTGTGACCCAGAAATTCCACTCCTACGTATTTACCCAAGAGAAATGAAAAATATGTCCACAGAAAAAACACTTGTGCAAAAATGTTCATAACAGCTTTATTCATAATAAATAAAAACTGGAAACAACCCAGATGTCCATCTATCAGAGCATGAATAAAACAAGTATGGGATATTCAAACAACAAATATTGCCTAGCAATAAAAATGACAAATCACTCATACATGTAACAACATGAAAAAAACATAAAAACAAACCCCAAACTCAAAAGCTATAGTGAGTGAAAAAAGTGTACAAAAGAGTAAATATTTTATGATTCTACTTATATGAAGTTCTAGAACAAGCAAAGCTAATCTATGGTGAAAATAATCAGAACAGTGGTTGTCTCCGTGGTAGTGTGGGCTGGGATCAGCTGGGAAGGAACACAAAGGACCTTTCTGGGATGAATGTAATGTTCTATAAATTGATAGGGGTTGGGTCATACAGATACACATTTGTCAGACTCATCAACTATTGCATTTCATATTTTTGCTTTTCACTAAACGTACATTTTGCCTTAAAAAGGAACTATAAACAAATGTTAAACTCTAGTTAATGATATGCATGTCAAGGCTTTTGGAGAGAAATGTTCTGGTATTGCAAGTTACTTTGAAATGCATTAGAAAATAAGATGGATTGATGGATGGATAGAAGGATGAATAGATGGACAGGTACATGATAAAAGCAAATATGGCAAAATGTTAATTGCAAAAATCCACGTGGTAGGTGTATGGGTGTTCGCTACAGAGTTCTTTCAACTTTTTCTCTATGTTTGAAAATTTTCATAATAAAATATTCTAAAAATAGCAAAAATGGAAAAAAGAACATTAAGTATAATGAGAATTGATTATATATTACTGAATGCATTTCATTAAACAACCAGCTTAAACATAACTATATTACCACCACATGATAAATTACAAATAATATGTAGGCAGACTTCATTTAGGGCTGCCTCAGACAGTGCTGATTTGATATAGTGATGATTATCTCAGAAATGTTTTTATGTCAAAAATACATATGCATGAACATACATTACAGTGCTGAGGACAATGGTAATATAGAGACTTCTCAGGGTCCGTCAGTAAGTGCAACAGATTGAGATCCATCAAATGCTTAGACAGCCAGAGGTGGCGAATGGGACTTGCCACCCATTTCTCTGGTTTGATCCATATAAGGGCTGATAAAGGTGTGCATGTGGGAGTGCTGGAGGAGCCACAGATGTACTAGGCTGGATGTGTAAAATGCTGATTTTCTGTAATGGGTGATCTGATCAAGGAAATAAATGAAAAAAAAAAAAAAAAAAAGCCATCAGCCCATTAAGGCTTGCTGGAAATCCTCTCAAAAGAGAGGCAGTGGAGAGTATAGTTCTGCAGGCCGACTCTTGGGTTCCAGTCTGGGCACTGTTGTGTGTCCTTTGGCAAGTTAAGTATCCTCTTTGCCTCACTTTCCCCATCCATAAAATGAGTGTGATCATAGGGTTATTGTGAGAATAAAATAATTTAGTACATGTAAAGCCCATAGCACGGCTCCTGATACTTAGTAAGAACTCAATATCTGTACCATCATAATCTTTTTTTTTTTCTTTTCTTTCTTTTCTTTTTTTTTTTTTTGAGACAGGGCCTCTCTCTGTTGCTCAGGCTGGAATGTAGTGGCACGATCATAGCCCACTTCAGCCTTGGCTTGTTGGGCTCAAACAATAGTCCTGCCTCAGCCTTCCAAGTAGCTGGGATTATAGGCATGCACCACCATGCATGGCTAATTAGCTAATTAAATTATATTATTATTATTTTTTGTAGCGACAAAGTCTCACTAGCTTGAAATCCTGAACTCAAGCGATCATCCTACCTTGACTTCCCAAGGTGCTGGGATTACAGGCCACGGCGCCTGGCTCCATCCTCATCACTGTGGTTTTTTTTTTTTTTTTTTTTTTTAGGTTCAATTTCTTTTTTTTTAATTATTATTATTATTATTTATTATAATTATACTTTAAGTTCTAGGGTACATGTGCATAATGTGCAGGTTTGTTACATATGTATACTTGTGCCATGTTGGTGTGCTGCACCCATCAACTCGTCAGCACCCATCAACTCGTCCTTTACATCAGGTATAACTCCCAATGCAATCCCCCCTCCCCCCTCACCGTAATAGGCCCTGGTGTATGATGTTCCCCTTCCTGAGTCCAAGTGATCTCATTGTTCAGTTCCCACCTATGAGTGAGAACATGCGGTGTTTGGTTTTCTGTTCTTGCGATAGTTTGCTGAGAATGATGGTTTTCAGTTACATCCATGTCCCTACAAAGGACACGAACTCATCCTTTTTTATGGCTGCATAGTATTCCATGGTGTATATGTGCCACATTTTCTTAGTCCAGTCTGTCACTGATGGACATTTGGGTTGATTCCAAGTCTTTGCTATTGTGAATAGTGCTGCAGTGAACATACGTGTGCATGTGTCTTTATAGCAGCATGATTTATAATCCTTTGGGTATATACCCAGTAATGGGATGGCTGGGTCATATGGTACTTCTAGTTCTAGATCCTTGAGGAATCACCATACTGTTTTCCATAATGGTTGAACTAGTTTACAATCCCACCAACAGTGTAAAAGTGTTCCTATTTCTCCACATCCTCTCCAGCACCTGTTGTTTCCTGACTTTTTAATGATTGCCATTCTAACTGGTGTGAGATGGTATCTCATTGTGGTTTTGATTTGCATTTCTCTGATGGACATTTTTTCATGTGTCTGTTGGCTGTATGCATACCTTCTTTTAAGAAATGTCTGTTCATATCCCTTGCCCACTTTTTGATGGGGTTGTTTGTTTTTTTCTTGTAAATTTGTTTGAGTTCTTTGTAGGTTCTGGATATTAGCCCTTTGTCAGATGAGTAGATTGCAAAAATGTTCTCCCATTCTGTAGGTTGCCTGGTCACTCTGATGGTAGTTTCTTTTGCTGTGCAGAAGCTCTTTAGTTTAATTAGATTCCATTTGTCAATTTTGGCTTTTGTTGCCATTGCTTTTGGTGTTTTAGACATGAGGTCCTTGCCCATGCCTATGTCCTGAATGGTATTACCTAGGTTTTCTTCTAGGGTTTTTATGGTATTCGGTGTAACATTTAAGTCTCTAATCCATCTTGAATTAATTTTTGTATAAGGAGTAAGGAAAGGATCCAGTTTCAGCTTTCTACTTATGGCTAGCCAATTTTCCCAGCACCATTTATTAAATAGGGAATCCTTTCCCCATTTCTTGTTTTTCTGAGGTTTGTCAAAGATCAGATGGCTGTATATGTGTGGTATTATTTCTGAGGACTCTGTTCTTTTCCGTTGGTCTATATCTCTGTTTTGGTACCAGTACCATGCTGTTTTGGTTACTGTAGCCTTGTAGTATAGTTTGAAGTCAGGTAGCGTGATGCCTCCAGCTTTGTTCTTTTGACTTAAGATTGTCTTGGCAATGCGGGCTCTTTTTTGGTTCCATATGAACTTTAAAGCAGTTTTTTCCAATTCTGTGAAGAAACTCATTGGTAGCTTGATGGGGATGGCATTGAATCTATAAATTACCTTGGGCAGCATGGCCATTTTCATGATATTGAATCTTCCTATCCATGAGCATGGTATGTTCTTCCATTTGTTTGTGTCCTCTTTTATTTCACTGAGCAGTGGTTTGTAGTTCTCCTTGAAGAGGTCCTTTACATCCCTTGTAAGTTGGATTCCTAGGGATTTCATTCTCTTTGAAGCAATTGTGAATGGAAGTTCATTCGTGGTTTGGCTCTCTGTTTGTCTGTTACTGGTGTATAAGAATGCTTGTGAGTTTTGCACATTAATTATGTATCCCGAGACTTTGCTGAAGTTTTTTATCAGCTTAAGGAGATTTTGGGCTGAGATGATGGGGTTTTCTAAATATACAATCATGTCATCTGCAAACAGGGACAATTTGATGACTTCTTTTCCTAACTGAATACCCTATATTTCTTTCTCTTGCCTGATTGCCCTAACCAGAACTTCCAACACTATGTTGAATAGGAGTGGTGAGAGAGGGCATCCCTGTCTTGTGCCAGTTTTCAAAGGGAATGCTTCCAGTTTTTGCCCATTCAGTATGATATTGGCTGTGGGTTTGTCATAAATAGCCCTTATTATTTTGAGATACGTTCTATCAATACCGAATTTATTGAGAGTTTTTACCATGAAGGGCTGTTGAATTTTGTCAAAAGCCTTTTCTGCATCTATGGAGATAATCATGTGGTTTTTGTCTTTGGTTCTGTTTATATACTGGATTACGTTTATTGATTTGCGTATGTTGAACCAGCCTTGCATCCCAGGGATGAAGCCCACTTGATCATAGTGGATAAGCTTTTTAATGTGCTGCTGGATTCGGTTTGCCAGTATTTTATTGAGGATTTTTGCATCGATGTTCATCAGGGATATTGGTCTAAAATTCTCTTTTTTTGTTGTGTCTCTGCCAGGCTTTGGTATCAGGATGATGTTGGCCTCATAAAAGGAGTTAGGGAGGATTCCCTCTTTTTCTATTGATTGGAATAGTTTCAGAAGGAATGGTACCAGCTCCTCCTTGTACTTCTGGTAGAATTCAGCTGTAAATCCATCGGGTCCTGGACTTTTTTTGGTTGGTAGGCTATTAATTATTGCCTCAATTTCAGAGCCTGCTGTTGGTCTATTCAGGGATTCAACTTCTTCCTGGTTTAGTGTTGGGAGAGTGTTAAGTGTCCAGGAAATTATCCATTTCTTCTAGATTTTCTAGTTTATTTGCATAGAGGTGTTTATAGTATTCTCTGATGGTAGTTTGTATTTCTGTGGGGTCGGTGGTGATATCCCCTTTATCATTTTTTATTGCATCTATTTGATTCTTCTCTCTTTTCTTCTTTATTAGTCTTGCTAGCGGTCTGTCAATTTTGTTGATCTTTTCAAAAAACCAACTCCTGGATTCATTGATTTTTTGGAGGGTTTTTTGTGTCTCTATCTCCTTCAGTTCTGCTCTGATCTTAGTTATTTCTTGCCTTCTGCTAGCTTTTGAATGTGTTTGCTCTTGCTTCTCTAGTTCTTTTAATTGTGATGTTAGAGTGTCAATTTTAGATCTTTCCAGCTTTCTCTTGTGGGCATTTAGTGCTATAAATTTCCCTCTACACACTGCTTTAAATGTGTCCCAGAGATTCTGGTATGTTGTATCTTTGTTCTCATTGGTTTCAAAGAACATCTTTATCTGCCTTCATTTCGTTATGTACCCAGTAGTCATTCAGGAGCAGGTTGTTCAGTTTCCATGTAGTTGAGTGGTTTTGATTGAGTTTCTTAGTCCTGAGTTCTAGTTTGATTGCACTGTGGTCTGAGAGACAGTTTGTTATAATTTCTGTTCTTGTACATTTGCTGAGGAGTGCTTTACTTCCAATTATGTGGTCAATTTTGGAATAAGTGCGATGTGGTGCTGAGAAGAATGTATATTCTGTTGATTTGGGGTGGAGAGTTCTGTAGATGTCTATTAGGTCCGCTTGGTGCAGAGATGAGTTCAATTCCTGGATATCCTTGTTAACTTTCTGTCTCGTTGATCTGTCTAATGTTGACAGTGGGGTGTTGAAGTCTCCCATTATTATTGTATGGGAGTCTAAGTCTCTTTGTAAGTCTCTAAGGACTTGCTTTATGAATCTGGGTGCCCCTGTATTGGGTGCATATATATTTAGGAGAGTTAGCTCTTCCTGTTGAATTGATCCCTTTACCATTATGTAATGGCTTTCTTTGTCTCTTTTGATCTTTGATGGTTTAAAGTCTGTTTTATCAGAGACTAGTATTGCAACCCCTGCTTTATTTTGCTCTCCATTTGCTTGGTAGATCTTCCTCAATCCCTTAATTTTGAGCCTATGTGTGTCTCTGCATGTGAGATGGGGTCTCCTGAATACGGCAAACTGATGGGTCTTGACTCTTTATCCAATTTGCCAGTCCGTGCCTTTTAATTGGACCTTTTAGTCCATTTAGATTTAAGGTTAATATTGCTATGTGTGCACTTGATCCTGTCATTTTGATATTAACTGGTTATTTTGCTCATTGGTTGATGCAGTTTCTTCCTAGCATCGACATTCTTTACATTTTGGCATGTTTTTGCAATGGCTGGTACCGGTTGTTCCTTTCCATGTTTAGTGCTTCCTTCAGGGTCTCTTGTAAGGCAGGCCTGGTGGTGACAAAATCTCTAAGCATTTGCTTGTCTGTAAAGGATTTTATTTCTCCTTCAATTATGAAACTTAGTTTGGCTGGATATGAAATTCTGGGTTGAAAATTCTTTGCTTTCAGAATGTTGAATATTGGCCCCCACTCTCTTCTGGCTTGTAGAGGTTCTGCCAAGAGATCTGCTGTTAATCTGATGGGCTTCCATTTGTGGGTAACCCGACCTTTCTTTCTGGCTGCCCTTAACAGTTTTTCCTTCATTTCAACTTTGGTGAATCTGACAATTATGTGTCTTGGAGTTGCACTTCTCGAGGAGTATCTTTGTGGCGTTCTCTGTATTTCCTGAATTTGAATGTTGGCCTGCCTTACTAGGTTGGGGAAATTCTCCTGGATGATATCCTGAAGAGTGTTTTCCAACTTGGTTCCATTTTCCCCCTCACTTTCAGGCACCCCAATTAGACGTAGATTTGGTCTTTTCACATAATCCCATACTTCTTGAAGGCTTTGTTTATTTCTTTTTCCTCTTTTTTCTTTACACTTCTCTTCTTGCTTCATTTCATTCATTTGATCCTCAGTCACTGATACTCTTTCTTCCAGTTGATCGAGTTGGTTACTGAAGCTTGTGCATTTGTCACGTATTTCTTGTGTCATGGTTTTTATCTCTGTCAGTTCGTTTATGGCCTTCTCTGCATTGATTATTCTAGTTATCCATTCTTCCATTCTTTTTTCAAGATTTTTAGTTTCTTTGCACAGGGTACGTAGTTCCTCCTTTAGCTCTGAGAAGTTTGATGGACTGAAGCCTTCTTCTCTCAACTCATCAAAGTCATTCTCCGTCCAGCTTTGATCCGTTGCTGGCGATGAGCTGCGTTCCTTTGGAGGGGGAGATGCGCTCTTATTTTTTGAATTTCCAGCTTTTCTGCCCTGCTTTTTCCCCATCTTTGTGGTTTTATCTGCCTTTGGTCTTTGATGATGGTGATGTACTGATGGGATTTTGGTGTGGGTGTCCTTCCTGTTTGTTAGTTTTCCTTCCAACAGTCAGGACCCTCAGCTGTAGGTCTGTTGGAGATTGCTTGAGGTCCACTCCAGACCCTGTTTGCCTGGGAATCGGCGACAGAGGCTGCAGAAGATAGAATATTTCTGAACAGCGCATGTACCTGTCTGATTCTTGCTTTGGAAGCTTCGTGTCAGGGGCGTACCCCGCTGTGTGAGGTGTGGGGTGTCGGTCTGCCTCTAGTGGGGGATGTCTCCCAGTTAGGCTACTCAGGGGTCAGGGACACACTTTAGCAGGCAGTCTGTCCGTTCTCAGATCTCAACCTCCGTGTTGGGAGATCCACTGCTCTCTTCAAAGCTGTCAGACAGGGTCATTTGCGTCTGCAGAGGTTTCTGCTGGTTTTTTTTTTGTTTGTTTAGCTGTGCCCTGTCCCCAGAGGTGGAGTCTACAGAGACAGGCAGGCCTCCTTGAGCTACTGTTTGCTCCACCCAGTTCGAGCTTCCTAGTGGCTTTGTTTACCTACTTAAGCCTCAGCAATGGTGGGCACCCCTCCCCCAGCCTCACTGCTGCCTTGCTGTTAGATTGCAGATTGCTGTGCTAGCAATGAGGGAGGCTCTGTGTGTGTGGAACCCTCCCAGCCAGGTGTGGGATATAATCTCCTGCTGTGCCGTTTGCTAAGACCCTTGGTAAAGCGCAGTATTGGGGTGGGAGTTACCCGATTTTCCAGGTGTTGTGTGTCTCAGTTCCCCTGGCTAGGAAAAGGGATTCTCTTCCCCCTTGCGCTTCCTAGGTGAGGCGATGCCTCGCCCTGCTTCAGCTCTTGCTGGTCTGGCTGCAGCAGCTGACCAGCACCAATTGTCTGGCACTCCCTAGTGAGATGAACCTGGTACCTCAGTTGAAAATGCAGAAATCACTGGTCTTCTGTGTCGCTGGCGCTGGGAGCTGGAGACTGGAGCTGTTCCTATTTGGCCATCTTGCTCCGCCCACCTCATCACTGTTATGAAGGGCATTTGATGCATCAATTATTGCAGCCTGGGAGGAAGTAATCGATAAACCTCTTAACAGTGTGGTAAAAAATAATGTCCATAGGCATGTCATAACTTCAGGGCCTCTGAAGGGAATGAAACTATAATCGCCAATTTGCAATGTAGGAAATATACCTTCCTGGGACCCCTGTGGTAATCTCCTTCTACAGTACTGATTCGGTGCATCCTACCTTTTCCAGTAATGCATCCCTCCTGCTAAACAGACTAAATCTGGAGGTGTAGCTTCCCATACTAGATTTTTGGAGTCTTCCTTCGCTGGGAGGCCAATCCTAATCTAGTTCTAGATCTTTTCCTTAGATCATGATTTTGTAATAAATACATATCTTTCTATTGTGATCTCCTAGCATCTGCATTCACTTTCTATTTCTGGGGAATCTTGGGTGCATCTTGGGGAGAAGCAGGGCCCACCTCATTACAGAGCAAAAAAAATCAGGCGTTTGTTCTCCCTCACAGCTTAAGTTTAGGTTTGCTAACCTCAGCCACAGATTCTCCTGCCCAAGAATTTAAATCCTCTGGGAGTTAACCTAAAGAAGCAGGGACGGTTCAGACTTTCTTAAGGTGATGGTGGTAGCTGTGGCATCCAGCATCCACAGGTGGTTGTGTCAGCAGTTTTAGCAGGATTCCCCAAGTCGCAGGTGGTGGCAGTGTCGGGGTGGCACCCAAAGTTCAGTGGTGACAGCTCAGCACCTAACCGTGCATTCCTGGCATGTGGCCTTGGCATGTGGCCTTTCCAGGGGTTCTGGTTACTTGTATTTTCCTGCTTATATTTTGAGCCTGGTTCGTCAGCCTGTGTGTTGATTCTGAATTATCCAGTAGCTTTCAATGAATTCATTTTTCTCAGTAATTAGCTAGAGTTGGTCACTATTATATGTCACATGGAACCCTCCTTAATACACTGGTTTTCTGTGATCCACTGATCCTGTTCTATACCTACTAGTACTACACTGACCATTCCTTTATGTCACAGGAAATGTGTTGATTGTAGAAAATCTAACCTTTGTCTGTGGCAGTCCTTGAAATTCAATTTTTAAAGTACAGGCTCCATGTATCCAGCCACAAGCAACTGTGTTCCTTTTCACAAGTTTACTGTGTTCTACAGTATGCATTGTATTTATTCAATTCATGTCTATTGAACGTTTGAACATTCACCTTGTGCTAGGGAATGGCTAGGCTTTGGGGACACAAAGTTGAATAAAACAGTCCCTCTTGCACATATTTAGAATTATAGTTGTTTAATTTGTTATATCATGGTAAGATGCAGACAAACCAATTTAGCCTCGCTCAAGGGATGGTGGGAAAGCAAAGAGTCCAATTAATGGGTAGGAGTGAGGGTGGGGAAGGCAGTGTAACATGTATAAAATCTTTACCTAGAAGTTTTGTTAGCATTAAGTCATATTCAGGCTTTTAGTTGCTTTGTGAAAGAGGACAAACTACTTAACCTATCTACAGCCGCAGTGTCTTTATCTGTAAAGGGGTGATAATAATACCTACATCCTCATATTATTTTAAAGTTTAAATGAGATAATGAATATAAAGTGATTAGCACAATGCTTGGTCCGTGATTAAGTACTTAGTAAAATGGTAGCCATCTTCACATACTGAAATGGGCTGCCTAGAGGGATTGTGTAACTTCTAGCTCAAGCACAACTTTCAAGCACATAAACTGTGTCTTGAGTTCCATAATCTCCTTGGCTATTTTAGGCCTTCCTTTTTTTTTCTCTTTTTCCCATGTCTAGTCCAGTTCTATTATATTATTCTTAACATCAGTAGTCAGAAGTGTATGTTTTCTTCCAGCATGGATCAACCACAGTTTTAAATAGAAGAAGGCAATATTTCTGCCTGTTTTTCAATATTCTACTTGATGCTACTTAGTAGCATTTTAGTTGATTTTTTTTTTTTTTTGGCTGTAGTATGTTGAGACAGTGTCCTTCACGGAATATCTATGTCCTTTCCTTGCATTGGCACAGTGTCTTAATATGAACTTGAGGATATTTTTTCCCTCAATTGCATAAATATGTGCTTTACACACATTAAAACCTCTTTGCCTCTTTCCTGCTTACTCATGGGCATTTACCATTACTTAATAAAGAAGGCCTGACTTGTATGTTTCAAAAGAAACTCATGATGCATGAATCGCCCCTGTAGTAATTTTTTTCCCCATGAAGACCAACAGAAATTATTAATTTACCCAATTTGCTATCTGATCTCCCTGAACATACCTCTTGTAGATCCTTATCATTTAATTGTTATTCAGATTCTTTGGCCCACTTTGTTTTTAAAAAATGTGTTATAAAAAGTGATTTATTGCTTTTGGGGTCCTTTTCAAAGTATTTCTCAAATGATATTTGGTCTAGTTTTCAATTTATGACTAACCTGCTATGTTTTGTGGACCTCATTGTTTTCCTTATATGGGCTAATTTTCTATTATTAAAAACTGATTTTTTTCTCCTGTAATTGTTGTTTTGGGCATCAAACAGGTGAAGTTTTTGTTTATTCTTAGAAGAGTTTTTACTTAAAAAAATTTTTTTTGAGGTACTCCCTTCTCAATCTTATATACAACTTTTTTTTTTTTGTTATGTGATTTCTGATGGGTTGTTTGAAAACAGTCTCCAGGTTTCTATCTTATTTTCCCTTTTCATTCACTCCTCTTCCCACCCCAACACCTGCATTTGCTTATGTTGAAATCAGCAGAAATGACGCCAAGTAAGAGATAGTAGACTGAAGTTCTAGTGCCAGGATGGCTACAAAGTCACTGCATGGCTTTGGTTAGGTCATTCTGTTACAGGAAAGGGGTCCCAATCCAGACCCCTAGAGAGGGTTCTTGGATCTTGCTCAAGAAAGAATTCAGGGCGAGTCCACAGAGTAAAGTGAAAGCAAGTTTATTAGGAAAGTAAAACAATAAAAGAATGGCTACTCCATAGAGAGAGCAGCCCCAAGGGCTGCTGGTGGCCCATTTTTATGGTTATTTCTTGATGATATGCTAAACAAGGGGTGGATTATTCATGCCTCCCCATTTTAGATCATATAGGGTAACTTTCTGACATTGCTGTGGCATTTGTAAACTGTCATGGCGCTGGTGCGAATGTAGCAGTGAGGATGACCGTAGGTCACTCTCGTGGCCATATTGGTTTTGGTGTGTTTTGGCCGGGCTTCTTTACTGCAACCTGTTTCATCAGTAAGGTCTTTATGACCTGTATCTTGTGCTGACCTGTCTCATCCTGTGACTTAGAATGCCTTAACCATCTGGGAATGCAGCCCAGTAGGTCTCAGCCTTATTTTACCCAGTTCCTGTTCAAGATGGAGTTGTTCTGGTTTACACACCTCTGACAATTCAACTACTTTGGCTTGCAGTTTTTGCATCTGTGAAATTAGGGGAGTTTATTTATTTATTCAGCAAGAATTTATTAGGCACATATTGTATGCTAGAGACTATGCCATGTGCTGGAAAATCTACAGTGAACAAAAGAGTGAAGGTGCTTCCCCTCATGAGATGTATATTCTAGTATTGTTAAATTATATAAACTCCAAGGCCCTTTTGAGTTTACAGTGCTATATGTATATTTCTACTTAATTCCAATTCTCTTTGGAACAAAATAGAAAACAAACAAACAAACAAAAAACAAGCAAACCCTGTAATATATCTAAAGTTTGGTTTTGGCTTTTTGGGTACTCCTTTGACTTAAAATAAAGATATTATATTTTGTCCTAAAGGGAATTCCGTGGAAACCAGTGTGAGATGCCCTATCTAGAAAGGATTCAGGTTGATAGCTGCATCCCATATCCCCCTCTTAAAGTGAATCTTAAAATGCTTTTGGAAATATACTCCAGAACTCTGCTTTTTTGAAGCACATTTAAAAAAGAAAAGAATTACTGGAATAATCTGACCTTTATTTAGATGTGGGAGTCAGCATCAATGAAAGAGGCAATGAAAGCCTTTTTGGTTGAGGCCAATAAGACAATATTTATTGAATTATAAGATTGTTTTCAGTTATAGAATATAAAGCTCTTTACTGGGATTACTAGTAATTCATAGATGATGAAGAGCAAAAAGTATATATTTTATTATTTGGTTGATAATATAATATGTAAACATATGCCTTGGAGAAATAATGCTGCTGTTACACATCTAAACACATGTGCCAGAGGGTTATTAATGTTACAGAAATTATCACAATAGGAGTCCTCAAAAGGATATTTAAGCCAAGTCTTCTTCTCTCCCTGTATTTTCCATTTAATATAAAGTGGGCTATTTGTGGGGATGGTATATGCCAGGTAGTAAAAAAGACTGGACTTATATCAAGGTAATTTTGGAACTATTATCAGAATGGAGCCATCTAAAAGGAATGTTTATAATAGATAATGGTTGTCAGGAAAAATAAAATAGAATGAAATACGTAAATAAAGTGACAGAAAATAACTGATGAACTAGTAGAAAACTCAGAAAGCATCGTGCATGGAAATCAACTTATAACAGGGTTTTGCTTGATTTTGTGGGAAAAATTTAAATAGTAAATGTTAGTTTTTATTGTTTCTCAGATTCTTTCTTATCAAGGATAATTCTTCAACTCTCAATTACACTTCTATCTTTTCTGTTCATGAGTTCATATTACATTTTCTTAATACGATGGCTCTAATTTTACTTTTCTTTTTAGAATAATTTTTTTAAAATTTCTAAAAATTCGAGAACAATAACCACTGTTACTGAGAGGAAATAGGATCCAGTATTCCAAAATTTTTCATAGATGTACATATGTGTACATATGTAAAAGTAGCTACAAAAATATAAAGTAGTGCCAAAAGAAAAATGGGGGCAAGAGCTATGAATATTTCAGAGGTGGGAAAGATTACTTCTAAATTGGAGGAAAAGGTAAAATTTTGTGCATTAGACTTGTACTGGTCTTAAAAGATAGTAAAATTAGGGCATTCAGAGATGAAGCAGGCACTTCCTAAGTGGGAGGAACAGTAGGGCTATACAGTAGAAAGTATATTGTCTTGAAGTTAACTGAACTTTGGTTCAGTTTTCTCTAAGTCTTAGTTTTATCTATGAAAATGGGAGCGGTAACATCAAAATGTTGCTGCAGGCTTGGTGTAAGAAGAAAATGGTATACTCAAGTGGAATTGCTTAGCAAAATTCCTGGCAAAAAGTGGGGTGTGGGCTTTGACTAAGATCTCCTCTTCCTTTTTCATGTAAATATGGAGATCAGCCTCCTGCCCCCTCTTCCACCCCTGCCCCCACAAAGAGTTTGCTGGAGACTTAATCCTGGTTCCACCATTTACTGCCTAAAGAACCTTAGACAACTTATCTAACCTCCTCCAGTTTCAGTTTTCTCATCTTTAAAATGGAGGCTGTGCAGGGTGGCTCACACCTGTAATCCCAGTACTTTGGGACACCGAGAGAGGCAGGAAGATTGCTTGAGCCAGGAATTCAAGACCAGCTTGGCAACATGATGAAACCCCATCTCTATAAAAAATACAAAAATTAGCCAGGCATGGTGGCACGTGCCTGTAGTCCCAGCTACTTGAGAGGCTGAGGTGGGAGGATTGCGTGAGCCTCGGAAGTCAAGGCTGCAGTGAGCTGGGATCGTGACACTGCACTCCAGCCTGGGCAAGAAGGCAAGACCCTGTCTCCAATAAAATAAAATAAAAATAAAATGAAGATAATAATGGTACTAATTTCATAAGGTTGATGTGAGGAGTAAATGAGGTGCTTATAAAATATGTGGCATAAAGTATGTACTTGTTAACTATTATGATTTTTTTTTCCATAGGCACTGAGGAGCCAGTGAAGGGTTTTGAGATGGGTGTGAGGAGTGGGGTGGGTGGTGGGATGGGGTTGGGGGTTGCAGAGAGTGGCTTAATCTTTTCTTTCGAGGAATTGATCTGTTGGTGGTTTACAAATGGGAATTTTACGAATAGGAATTGGATGGTGAAGGATTGAGGAGAGAATAAAAGTGGGGCAGACTAGTTAGGGGATTAGTAAACACTTCTGTTCAGAGACATTGGGAGCCTGATGAATAATTGTGGCAGCAGCAACGGAGAGGGCTTAGACTAGAGATGTGCTTTTCAACCTTCCATGTACCCATAATCACCTAAGGATCTTGTGAAAATGCAGATTCAGGTTCAGTAGGTCTGGGTAGGGCCTGAGATGCTGGCTTTATAAGAAGATGCAGGCGATACCAATGATGCTGGACCACACATCACACTGGCAAGGGTTTTGAGGGTACGATTGATAGGATTTGACAATTGCTTGGTCATGAGGGGAGAAGACCGAGGGTTTGTAGGTTTTCAATAGAAGGAGCCAAATTGAGAAGGAAAATAGTGAACTCAGATTGACCTGCTAAGCTTGATTTCCTGAAACTGGAGTTGTAGGAGATAGAACAGTATAATGACAAAAAGATAGATTTATTGTAATGGATTAAATCTGGTCTCTAACAATTATTAGAAAGATGACTCTGGACTCTTGCTGTTCTTCCTCTCTAAAGGAGAGACTACAACAACTATTTAAAAGGACTGTTTATATTACAGATTAATGGAAATACATTGTGAAAACCTCTCACATGTTGGCCGGCACACAGGTGGCACTTCCTGAGTGAATACAAATCACATCTATAGACTTTATAGAATTTATAGATGAATCCAGCTCTTGGCAAAGCTGATCTGGGCTTTAACATATACATTTTTCCTACCACATGCATACTGATCCTTCAAATTGTACGATAATTTGACAGCCTTCTGAACTTTATGTTTTCTAAGTATTCATTAGCTGACATAATTTCAGGGGACTTGAATGCCTGGATTGGCAGCGGTTCCACCAGAGCTACATCCATCAGAAACCTGCAATTGTCAGATTCTTCCTTTTAAGGCACTTTTCCAGGAATAACTGTCTGAATCAAAGAGGAAAATATCTGGTCAAACTCATTTATAATCATAGTCCAATAATGGTAAATGGCAGGCTGCGGGATAAATCTATGGCCTTTCACTTACATTTCCAACCAGAGGCAGCATTATTGATGATTGAAGAATTAGCTCTTCGGAGCTTATCTACCTCCTTAAGTTGAACATTTTAGACTGGTTGAAAGTAAATATTTTCCCCTTAAACTTAATCTGAACTTTCAAAATGGTCCTTATGTCTGTCCCTATACATTACTCAATCAGTGAGATTTTAGAGATAAGGTTAAAGTGAAATGAACAAATAAATTTATGACATACAAAGAGCATATTTAGCCTACTAAAGGGATAAGAGTCAAAAAAAAAAAAAAAGGAACGTATAACACATATTTTACTTTGGAAGGCTGGCTAATAACTATTTGTAGTATTAACAAATTGTAGTTACACTACTATGTCATGGGACTATTCAAGAACTACCTCTTTTATTTCTTGTTCATAAAAGAGATCAGAGGTCAAAAAATAAAAAGTTAAAAAAATTACAGGCCGTATTATCAAGCTATCACCTCAAGTGTAATTGAGCTCAAGTCATCTAAAGTCTCATTAAGTTGCAATTGTTTAAAAACAGCATATCCTTTCCAAAAATTAAATTGCATCAAAAGATCCTGGTATGTTTTGGGCTCCACTGCAGGGACACTAACAGTGCAGATTTGGGGACTTATCTTCCTTGGTATTTGTTCAGTACATGGAAATTCAGAATCACATGTATGGATTGATTACTAAACAAATTATCTCAATTTCTACTCCTCTGCATTTTGTTGTTTCCAGTAGTCTCCATAGCTGGAACCCAATATTTTCATCAACTTCTCCCCCAAAAATCCAATCATTCAAGGCTGACAAGAGCTCCAGAAGAAAATCTCTGTTGCCAGAATATTTTAATTTTGCTTGAGTGGTTGGCTGAAGTCCTTGCCAACCTATTTACCTTAATTAATGCCACAGGTATGTTTCTCTCAAGATGAACTCTAAGTGTGGTTGACTCCAGATTCAAAAAGGGAAACCCTCCATCTCCTGAAATTATAGAACCATTAAGGCTCTTGGATACCCCCCTCAAAATAATACCAAATTTCTTCTTAAATTGAAAGGTGAAGTCTCAGTCTAATAGTTTGCTTGTATATGGAGCTCACTAGCTTTAAGTGTAAACAATTCCCTGCTGACAATTGCTATTAAAATGTTTGTTGAATGAGCGAATTCTCTTACCTATCTTATCTCCCCCGAAGAATAGCTAAGACCTTTGTGCACTGTTATCTAGATACGTTACGTTTTTTCCATACATCGCTTCCTGTATTCAGTAACTCCAACCATCATCTATCCAATAATCTGAGAGAGAAACCTGGGAGTTATCTTGCAATCCTCCCTGCCCTTCCCATAGCCAGGCAATTGCCAACACCTGCTGACTTTTACATGCTAAATATGTATTGACTTTGTTCTCTCCCTTGATCTCTTCTTGTACTATTTTAGCTTAGGCCCTCACATTTCTTTTGGGCTTTTATAACAGTATCCCAAGGGCTTTTTCTGCCTCCAGTCATGGCCTCCTCTGATGTACCCTTCAGAGTACCGTCAGAGGGAAAATGTGTCTTTAAAACCCAAATTATATCATGTAATTTCCTTTCTGTGGCTCTTCATCATCCACAGTAAAAAAAAGTCCAAGCTTCTTGGTATAAAATCCAAGGCCTCCCATGATTTGGCTTTTACGAGCCTCCCAGGTTCATCAGGTTAGCTCCTATCTGCTGCTCACTGTTTCAGGTTGCAGTGGGGTGCCTCAGCCTTGACACTATTGCCCTTTTGGGTCTGATAATTCTTTGTTGTGTGGACTGTCTTGTGCATCGTAGGATGTTTAGCAGCATCCTTGGCCTCTGCCCACCAGATACCAATGGTATTCTCTTCTTCCAGTTACGTCAACCAAAAGGACAAAACCCCCAAACAAAAAACTTCTGACACTTCAAAATGGCAATTGTTTTTGTTTGACATAACTGGAAGAAGAGAATACTATTAGTATGTAGTGGGCAGAGGCCAAGGATGCTGCTAAACATCCTACAGTGCACAGGACAGTCCACACAACAAAGAATTATCGGACCCAAAATGGCAATA